>NC_041401.2:22300768-22336380 GCF_900747795.2 Erpetoichthys calabaricus | reverse complement strand
AAAAAAAGGGTTAGAATGAAAACCTGCAGCCACCTCAGACTGTCCAGGAGCTCAGTGATGCCCTGGTCCAGATCTGGGAGGAGATCCCCCAGGACACCATCTGTCATCTCTTTAGGAGCATGCAAACGTTGTCAGGCATGCATATAAGCACGTGGGGCCATACAAACTACTGAGTACAATTTGGAGTTGCTGCAATGAAATTTGGCAAAATGGACTCACCTGCCTGCCGCATCATTTTTTCACTTTGATTTTCGGGGTGTCTTTGAATTCAGCCCTCTGTAGGTTGATAATTTTCATTTCCTTCAAATGATGTGCATCCTGTCAATCCTAATACATTACCCAGTCCAGATCGGTAGAGATATCCAGCATGATTTTTTTCCCATTGAGTTTTGATGTGTTTTCAAAGTGTTCCTTTAATTTTTTTGAGCAGTTTATAAAGATATAAATAAATATGATTTGAGGAGGGGTTGCCTGAAACAACAAAGGCAATTCAAGAAAAACAATGTCCCAACACATAAATCTAAAGAAAAGACAAAAAACAGAACCCAGAGGTCAGAAATTCCATAAATCCCAAAGCGCAGAAAAATCACAAGCGAAACTCACCATCGCTTTCAATGAACCGCAAGGGACTGCTTATTTGCTCAGCCTTTAGACCTCTTGATGGTGATAAGCAGGTGGCCCCTCCTCTTGGGGAGTCGCCCACAAAATACATGGAACATAACAGAACAAGCATAGACACAAAGAGAGAGAGGTGGGCAGCAGTGCTGATAGCACGTTGCCACACCCAGCACACCACCTGGATTGGAACCTGAGTGCAGTGGGTAATACCTCAGCACCACACTGGAACAGTGTGAGGTTTTTACACTGGCTGGTGTGCCACTCCTGCCACCACCCCCCTGAGTTTTCCCTGTAAGTTGGGAGGACCTGCTTGCAGGGCAGAATGCGGGTTAACATTATACCCAGGACGGAGCAATTGCAGGTTAAGGGCCCAATGGAACAGAGTCTCTTCTGGCGTTTACGGGATTCGAACTGGCAACCTTCCGATTACTGGTGCAGATCCCTAGCTTCAGAGCCACCACTCTGCCCTATTAATATTACACATAAAAAATATATTACACATAAAAAATAAATCCAACAAAACACTAAGCATGAAACGATAAACAATAGACACTCACAGCACAGTCTAGTTTCACAAATGCAGAGGATAGTGGGGTTGTTATAAAATGAAATACCCAGTGTGCAACCTCCTGAAAGTTGTGTAAAGTTTTATCCTACTGTGATGCTGGTGTATGTGAAGATTTGTAGAAGTTGGGATTGTTCCCATCGCAAAGACGTTTTACAACTGAGACAAGATCACACAAGCAAGAGGGCCCAGGACCAGAACATGAATAAGAGAAAACTATAATCCAATAGGTATAACTGTAATCCAATTGTGCAGTGAAGCCATGAAACAAAGAACACCACCAACTGCCATCACCAAGCAATCCTCGTGGCAACTACTTGAAGCAGCCGATTGACTGCACTACTCACAGGGTTGCTGGGATTTGAAGTCCATTTAAGTAGCAGGGCTACAGCATGGTCACAGAATAATTTCCATCGAATTATCAGTGACAAATCTGTGAATAGGCGGATCCACAAATCTGAAGGTCTGACCTGTAGAGCCGTTTAGGTAGAATGGCTCATCTTGAAGCCTGACTGGTTAGGATCAAGCAGTCTCTTCTTAGATTCAACAGATTCAAGAAGTTTATTGTCGTATGCACAGTAAAAAACCACAGTGGTTCAAACCATGCAATGAAATTCTTACTTTGCCAATCTCTCCTTACATCAAACAATACATTATATAGAAAGTTAACCTAAAAGTAATAATTAGGCAGAAAAATAAAGAAATAAAAGAAATAAAGTACTCTTGCTACAAACAGGGTGACAATCAATGGAACTGATGGAAAGTGGAGGGAGCAGTGATGCATGTATTATTCCTGAGTCTGATGCTTGTCGTTGTCCTTGATTTCACACTCCTGTAGTGTCTCCTTGGTGGCAGAAGTGTGAAGATACTATGTTGTGGGTGTGTACTGTCCTTAATCGATCAGTCTTTGAGGACTTGGACAGCATCTCAGTAATATATAAAAACATTTTACAGTCCCTCCTTTTCAAAGAGGAGTGGAAGGTAGCAATGCATAGAATTCACTCGAGCTCCATATGTGCAAAGCATACAATTATTCAACTTAAAATTATATATTGAGTGCATCTCTCTCGTTTAAAATTGTCCAAAATGTTTCCAGGGCAAGATCCAACCTGCGAACGTTGCAATCAAGTTCCAGCCTCACTGAGCCATATGTTTTGGGTCTGCACCAAATTAACATCATCCATCCATTGTCCAACCCACTATATCCTAATACAGGGTCATGGGGGTCTGCTGGAGCCAATCCCAGCCAGCACAGGGCGCAAGGCAGGAACAAATCCCGGGCAGGGCGCCAGCCCACCGCAAGACACACACACACACACACACACAAACACACCAAGCACACACTAGGGACAATTTTGGATCGCCAATGCACCTAACCTGCATGTCTTTGGACGGTGGGAGGAAACTCACACAGACACGGGGAGAACATGCAAACTCCACGCAGGGAGGACGTGGGAAGTGAACTCAGGTCTCCTGACTGTGAGGCAGCAGCGCCACCATGCCACCCAATTAACATCATTCTGGACCAAAATCTTTAAATGCCTCTCAGACAGCCTTGGTGTCACAATCCCTCCTAATCCGTTAACAGTTGTGTTTGGTGGGCTCACAGAGGGGCTTAAAGTGGAGAAGGACAAACAAACTGTGATTGCCTTTACTACACTATTGGCACGTAGACTTATCTCGCTCAACTGGAAGAATCCCAACTCTCCTCTTTTAAGTCAGTGGGTAACTGATGTTATATACTATTTGATATTGGAAAAAATCAAATTCTCACTTAAGAGGGTCTATGAAGAACTTTTTCAAAACCTGGCAGGATCAAATCAATAACATTTTAGAATAGACTTTTAAAGCACTGAGGAAGTAGATTCTCTCTCCTTTTATTTTTCTTCTCCATTTATCTTTATTCACTTATTAATTAATCTATTTACTTATTTTTACTAGCTTTAAGTTTTACTCTGCTGGCCATGCTCTCTTTCTCAGCGGTGGGGGTTGATTTGTTTTCAATCCTATTTTTGTTAAAATTGATCTATACATATGGAATGTTGTGTGATTACAATAAAATCAATAAAATTAAAAAAATAAAAATGCTGCCGATTGTTGTGGAACCAGGTGAGATCCTCGCTGATGTAAGTTCCAAGGAATTTAAAGGTCTTCACCCTCCCCTCCTCTATCTCACCGATGTATATTGGGGTATGCTGCTCCTTCCTTCTCCTCCTCCTCCTAGGATCAATAATCATCTCTTGGGTCTTGTCTGCATTTAAGGAGAGATTATTTTCATGACACCAGGTCACCAGTCCTGCCACCTCTCTTCTGTAGGTGGCCCCCTAGTGATTAATCCAATAACTGCGGTGGTCATCTGCAGACGTGGTGATGCTGGCTTCTTAGAGTTGGCAGTAGCAGATTTCTTGTAATTTGGGTTGCAATGGCTCATCTCAAATCTGGTTAATCCAAATCAGCCCTGAACAGGAGGTCAAGTCAATTATAGGGTCTACTCATATGCACACACCCCCCAAAAAAGGACCATTAACTTAACACACACACACACACACACACACACAACACACACACATCTTGAGAGTAGATGAAGGAACATGCGCACATACAATTAAAACATGAAAACACCACTCCGAGGACTGCTGGATGCGTGAAGCCACAGAGCTACCCATTGTGTCGCCTTCTCCTACTACACATTTGGAACAGTTTTCCATGTGCTCCCAGCATTTTAACAAAGGTGGTCATGGCTGTCTGACTGTCATCTTTTTGTACATCTTTTAGGAAGAAGTCGAGTGATTTAGAAATTGTGAAGAAGCAATATCTAAGTGAGACTGACTCCCTTAAGAAAGAGTTGAAGGAATCTAAAGAGAGATGCAGAAGTAAGTGCCATTCTGGGGGCAGGCGGGGGAGGGGGGGGGTGTTCATTTCACAAAAACAAAATAGATGCTTATATTGAAATTCTTGAGTACTTGAGTGTTGCACCATGTTAGCCATTATAGTGAGAAGTTAAGCAAAATGACTCCTTTGATTGGCTAACTAGAAAGATTCCAATATGCAGGCTGTCGAGGTGACTCAGGCCCCTTCAGGCAAGATGGTAACTCTTGTGGCCTAGTTACAAATATCACTGTGACAATGACAAACCTGCTGCCTGTTTAAGTCATCCACTGGGGTGCACGAGAGTCAGGCATGCCACCCCAGAAAGCCAAGTGATTTTTTTTTCCTGTAATGCTTGCACTGATGGATTTGGATTGAAATTACAGTGGAAAAACTACAGTGCCCTCCATTATGTTTGGGGCAAAGGCTCGTTTTTCCTTGATTGCCCCCTCTGCTCCCCAGCTTAAAATTACAAACTAACCGAGTCAGATGTGATTAAAGTGCACATTGCAGACTTTCATTTGAAGGTGTTTGTATACATCACAACATGCCATCCCCCCCATATTTCATGGCACTATGATGTTTGGGACACAGCAATGGTAGGTCTATTAAAGCCGTTGTCATATTTAGTTCTTTGCCCCTTGCGTGAAATGACCGCTTGAAGTCTGTGATTCATAGACATCACCGGGTGCCGAAGGTCTTCCCTGGTGATGCTCTGCCAAGCCTCTAATGCGGCCATCTTCAGCCCCTGCTTGTTTCGGGGGGCTTGCCCCCTTAAGTTTTCTCTTCAGCTTATGAAAGGCCTGCTCAGTTAGATTTCAATCGGTTGACTACGTTGGCCATTCAAGAATTTTCCATCTTTTAGCTTTGATAAAATCCCATGTGGCCTCAGCAGTATGTTTGGCTCATTATCTTGTTGTAGGATGAAGTGCCGTCCACCAAGTTTGGAGGCCTTTATTGAACTCGAGCAGATCAGATGTTTCTACACGCCTCAGAATTCATTGTACCACTGCCGTCAGCAGTTCCATCATCAATCAGTGAAGAGAAGTGTGCCAGGACATGAGACAAGAAACTACTATTTCTAATCTTCATTTTCATTTCTTTAGAATTAGATGCAACACTGAAACAAAATGCAGAGAAATCCGCCCAGACGGAGGCAGAGCTGCAGCACAAGTTACAAGTGGCAGTTAAAGAGAAAGAAGAGCTGCTGGAGCTGTCGATGCAGCGGGGCAAACTCATTGAGGTAAAACCAGCCGGACCTCGGGGTTCATGTGACACGGCAATGGCACATTAATGGTCTTGTTTGGGGTGGGTTTGGTTTTTGATGTTAAAAATAAAGTAGTGGGTGGAATGGTGGTTAGTGCCGCTATCTCACAACTCTTAGAAACAGAGTGTCGAGCCCTGTCTATGCATCCCAAGGTCCTCCACATCCCAAATCCCTGCTTGTTAGCTTCATTGGTGTCTCTAAGTCGAAATAGTGTGTATGGATATATAGAGTGCCTTGCGAAAGTACAGTATGCACCCCCCTCGATGTTTGTCCTATTTTTTCGCATTACAGTCCGGAACAAAAATAGCGTTTCATTCGGATTTTTATGTAATGGACTTAATAATATACCGTATATACTCGCGGATAAGTCAGGACTTCATTTTACAGTATAATTTCCGGTATTTTATAATGTCGGTCGTATAAGTCAAATGCGCAAAACTCACGCTATTGGTCCAAGAGATTATGATATGCTAACGCCCACCTGAGACCGTAACCACAAAGCACACGGCCTTTTTTTTTCAATGTGGGTGCAGCAATGCGTTATATCAGCGTGTGGTCCTAACCTCTCTCTGTCTCTCTATTGTGCCTACGTGACCACACCGTAATACACAAACTGTTCCAAAGCAAAGTTTGCTCTGATTTGTGTTTTTTGTATCTCACACCCTCATACACCTTTATCATAAGAGAATCCCTGTCTATGATGGAGCGTTTGATCAAAAGAAAATATGAAGCAGGTTTTAAATTACACATCATTGAAGTAGCGAAAGAAATTGGTAACTGCGCTGCTGCAACAAAATTCGATGCGTTTTGTCTGAGAAACTGATGTGAGATTGGAGGAGGCATTTTTTTTTTACGCATTTTTGAATGGGTGTACAAGTTGGGGTCCGATTTTATGATCGATTTTTCAGTTTTCAAGACCAGACGTATACGTGAGTAAATACAGTAGTCCAAATTGTTGAATTGGAATGAAAAATAAAATAACCTTATATATAGTGTGACATGCAAACCCCTGTCTTGCACCCCAAAACACGAGGCCGAGTCTCGGCTTCATTCAGCTTGAAACAGGAACAGCAGGGTTATTTATTGTAGTGGGATCTACCACTCTACTATACACAGACACACCAGTTAGACAGAGTCGTGGCCAGGTTAGTGGCCAAGTAATCCTGTTCCCTGCATTTATAATGTTCCTTGCATCGCCCATCGACAGCAAGCACTTATACCACGACCACAATCTGTGAGCCACTTTCGTGTTGGGAGCCCGCGATTGCCCCGGCAACTGATAAACTGTGATCGCGCTTCAGGACGCTCTTTGGTGTGTTGTCCCGTTGGGGGGAGTCCCAAAAGAGTTTAGAAATCTTACAATTGCCTGTTGACTTTTTCGGGCTCCGCAAAAAGGTTTCTCTTGACGCAAATAACAACTTCCTATGAAACTTGTGGTTGGCCTGAATGTTCCTTTCTCTGGTCACAGATGCAACCTTCCTTAACAAAATTGTTATACCACTTCAAAATGGACTTGTTAGTAGGCGGATTCACATGAAATTTTCATCTGAAAGCAGGCTGCACAGTCACAACACTTTTTGTTGTATGAAATTCCAACACACACTAGCTGGGTTGCTGTCAGGTGAGCGCCATCTTGAATTTCACAGTCTGCTAGCAGAGTAAGGAGTGTACAGAAGAATCTTTTGGGGAAAAGAAAAAATGTTTTGAGTTAATGTATTTGCTGTCATCTTATTTATAAACATATTCCAATATGTTCTGATTTTGTAACCATTTAAAATCAATGGGGTGTTTTTGTGGTCACCCTGTATACTGTATATATAGGTCTGATCACAATCTGATATTTGGTAATAACACTTGTGGTTGGTCGGCCAGTCAGCAGACATCCACCACTCCCACTCCACTGTGAGAATCAGATCATAGACATGAATTACAGTACCTGCCAAATAATACAAAGAGTACACATCACACGTTTCACCCTAATTGGGGCTCATCAGGTGTGCGCACTTTTTGCTTCCACTTGTGGAGATCATAACTCGGACGTCAGCAAAGCTTTAGACATTGCGCCACGGCGGCTGGTTCGCTTACTTGACAGGGTGTAGATCAGAGTATTACATGCATGGGTCTGATCACAACCTGATATTTGTCTAAGTTGTTTTATCGCTGCAACCCACATTAATAAAAGTATGAGTGTCTGTCTGTGTGTCCATCCGGTTGCATTGTCTCGTCATTCCAAAATATGTCGCATCACAAATTTGTTAGTAATAGCATTCATTAATAATAATAATAATACATTTTATTTATATAGCACCTTTCTTATGCTCAAGGCCCTTCACAGAGTCTTATAAAAAACAGCAGGGTATGTGTAACATTGGATACAAATGTTTTCCTGAATAGAACAATGAAACAGATAACAAAGCATTAAATAGAATAAAGAACAATAAACCAGAGTAAAATACTAAATTCAATACTAAAAGAAAAACCTAACAAATAACCTAATTTGTGACATAACAGACATACAAATTATCCTGAGCACCTGGACAGACAGGTAAACTGAAAGAAAGGGGAGAATGTTAAATTAAGTTAAAAGCCTTCCTAAATAGATGAGTTTTAAGTTGTTTTATAAAAGAATGAATGGAGTCAGCTGATCTCATTAATTTCGGGATGTCATTCTAAAGTCAGGGTGCTATGGAGCTGAAGGCCTTGCTGTCACCCATAGAGCGCAGGTTAGTGTGAGGCACAACAAGATTACCAGAATCAGAGGACCTTAGTAAGCGAACAGGAGCCTAGTGATTTAGAAGGTCACTGATGTAGTCCGGTGAGAGGCCATTTAAAGCTTTGTAGGTTATTAGTAGAATTTTATATTCAATCCTGTAAGACACAGGGAGCCAGTGAAGGCGAAGCAGGATGGGTGTGATGTGCTCACTGCTGCTGGTCCATGTAAGGACTCTTGCTGCAGAGTTTTGAATCAACTGGAGCTGAGATAGAAGATTAGAAGGGGCACCTACCAGCAGCGAGTTACAATAATCAATGGAGGATGTGATAAAAGCATGGACAAGCTTCTCAGCATTAGAAAAGGAGAGGAAGGAGTGAACATGGGATATGTTACAGAGGTGAAAGTAAGAAAGTTTCTTAATGTAGTTTATGTGGGCAGAATAAGAAAGGGAGGAATCAAAAATAACACCAAGATTCCTTGCATCAGAAGAAGGTCTGATGAGATTACCGTCAAGAGTGACTGAAAAGGAGCTCATTTTATTAAGTTGCATTTTAGTCCCAATTTGCAGGAGTTCAGTTTAGTTGCAATTTAATTTTAAAGAGTTCTGCTCCATCCAGGTTTTAAGTTCACTGAGGCAAGTTGTGAGCTGAGAAAACTCTGATGAAGTTGCACTTTTGATATTGAAATAGAGTTGAGTGTCATCTGCATAAAAATGATAACCCAGTCCATAGCTACTAATAATATGGCCAAAGGAAAGCATATAAATACAGAAGAGGAAGATGGCCGAGGACAGAGCCTTGAGGAACTCCTTGTGTGACTGGCGCTGAGCTGGACCTGCTGTTGCCAAGACAAACAAACTCTTGCCTATCCGTCACATAGGACTTGAACCACTGGAGGGCAGTGCAGAGACACCCAGCATGTTCTCCATTCTGGACAGTAGAATGTCATGGCTGAGCCGAGTGTCAAATGCACTGATGGCTAACAGAATTAATATATGCTGGTTTGTCCAGAGTCTGCCTCCATAAGCAAATCATTAGTTACCCGAAGAAGAGCAGTTTCAAAGCTGCACCCTGAAACCAGACTGAAAGGGTTCCATCAAATTATTAGAGGTTAAGTAATTGGTGAGCTGGGAGGCTACAACATGCTCAAGAACTTTTGACAGAAAAGGTAAGTGGGAAACAGGCTGAAAATTGTTAAGATCATCACCATCAAGACCAGACTTTTTTAACATGGGTGTTACAGAAGCGATTTTAAAAGTGGCTGGCAGAAACCCTTTGGTTATTGTCGTAACAGTCGGGATTATGGCATGAAGGCAGGATTTAAGAAGTGTGCTGGGGATGGGGTCCAGTACACAAGTAGTTGGCCTCATCTTACAAAGCAGGTCATTAACAAATGCTGATGTGACTGCTGAAAATTTACAAAAAATATTTTTTACACGCTTTTCTTACTACTCAAGACACTTTTCATAGTGAGTGGGGAGCCCCTTCAACCACCACTAATGTGTAGCATCCACTTGGATATTGCGACAGCAGCCATTTTTTCACCAGTATGCTAACAACAAATGAACTGATACTGTAGGTGGGGAAGGAATGAGTGAGATAGCCAGTTAGAGACAGGGGATGATTAGAAGCCAGAATGACTAGGCCCTGGTGGGCAATTTAGCCTGGACATCGACAAATGCATTTGCATTCCAACAGACGGCACATCACAAACATTAATACTGCTTTTATGAATCCCATACCAAATGGCACAAAGCAGAGACACGGTGCACTACAAGTGTTAACACTGAAGTCTATGTTGATCATTTAGATTTCAACCCAATCTAGACGAGTAGCACAGCTAGTTATCTTGTATATAACTGTCCAGCCTGGAAGTGTGAGGTTACAACATGAAGCTGAAAGAAAGCGACTCTGTCGCCAAAGTGAAACCACCAAGAAAAGACAAACAAGAGAGAAAATCACTTAGCAGTTGATAGACAAGGGGGGCGAGCACATCCGCGAAATGAAACCTCACAGTCTGCATTTCAATTTTTTTCTGACGATTTCAGTAGTTTCTAGGAGCCCGGGCTTACACAGCTAGTATTTTATAACTGTTTGATTTCGACTCAACAGCGACATTGTCCTATTGACTACACCCCTCATTTTTCTACATCATCTCCACCTGCCTGAACAGCCTGTGTGCCAGCACATACACCTTCTTGTACCCATCTGAAGTCCCATCCCCAGACACCTGTTCACCAAGCATTTTCCCATGGCTGGTGTTTTTGAGGGCTCCAAAGACGTTGATATCTGAGGTTCCAAGACTGGGGCTTGCATGGTGGGTGGGGAAGGACAGACCACCCTATCTGAGTGTTTGCTACCTATGTTTGTCATGTAGGAAGAGGATTTGGGTGACGTGTTGTGTGCCTTGTTGATGCTCTGTTTGGAAGATGAGTTCATAGCTTTTCATTAACTTAAAGTTGATTAATGTGGTCTTTAAAGCATTAATCATTTTTGGTAGCCTGGACTTAATGACGTCCTTTGGTTAATTCTAGTTTACCATCTGAGCAAATGGTACAGAAGCATTCAGAAGTTTTCAGACCCTACCCCTTCTGTGCACTTTATTGTGTTGAAGGTGTTATTTTAAATGGATCAATTTGCCATTTTTGCCCATCAGTCTACATTCAGTACCCAACAGTGACAAAACATCAAAAGATGTTCTCAGAAAGGTTTGTAATTTAATTACAAATCAAAAACCTGACATCTCTAATTCATATTGAGACCCTTCTCTGTGACACTCCAACAGGTGCTTTCTGTTTGCTTTAGTTGACCTTGAGATGTGCTTAGAATTTCATTGGAGTCCATTGTTTGATAATTAGATAGATAGATAGGTAGATAGATAGATAGATAGATAGATAGATAGATAGATTGGAGTGAAAGGCACTATATGATAGTTTGATAGATAGATAGATAGTATAGATAGATAGATAGATAGATAGATAGATAGATAGATAGATAGATAGATAGATAGATACTTTATTAATCCCAAGGGGAAATTCACATACTCCAGCAGCAGCATACTGATAAAGAACAATATTAAATTAAAGAGTGATAGCAATGCAGGTATACAGACAGACAATAACTTTGTATAATGTTAACGTTTACCCCCCCGGGTGGAATTGAACAGTCGCATAGTGTGGGGGAAGAACGATCTTCTCAGTCTATCAGTGGAGCAGGATGGTGACAGCAGTCTGTCGCTGAAGCTGCTCCTCTGTCTGGAGATGATCCTGTTTAGTGGATGCAGTGGATTCTCCATGATTGACAGGAATCTGCTCAGCGCCCGTCACTCCACCACAGATGTCAAACTGTCCAGCTCCGTGCCTACAATAGAGCCTGCCTTCCTCACCAGTTTGTCCAGGCGTGTGGCGTCTCTCTTCTTTATGCTGCCTTCCCCAGCACACCACCGCATAGAAGAGGGCGCCCGCCACAACCGTCTGATAGAACATCTGCAGCATCTTATTGCAGATGTTGAAGGATGCCTGCCTTCTAAGGCAGTATAGCCGGCTCTGTCCTTTCTTACACAGAGCATCAGTATTGGCAGTCCAGTCCAATTTATCATCCAGCTGCACTGTCAGGTATTTATAGGTCCGTACCCTCTGCACAATTGGTGGCAAACTGAATTGATTGGACGTCACTGAGAAAGACACACATGAGGTCACACTGCATGTCAGGACACAAACCAAGCCATGAAGTCCAAGGAACTCTCTGTAGACCTCCGTGATCAAATGGTGGTGAGGCAAGGGGCTCAAACCATTTCTAAAAGCTCCAAGTGTTCGCACGAGGTCAGTGGTCTCGATAATTATGAAATGAAAGAAGGTCGGAACCACCAAGATAATAATTTGAGATACTGGACTTTTGATTTTCATGAGCTGTCTGCCATCATCATCAACATTAAAACAAAAAATCGGGAGTGGTCTTCACTAGACTTTCTCGTATACTCGGATATGGGGTGGAAATGTGAGGAGTAAACCATAACAGAAGGATTATTTTTTTTACCAGTAAATGTGCACTGCATTATAATGTGCAGTGAATCCACTTGACTTGAGTATTCCTAGTTTTCATCCTCTTTCTCTGTATGTTTACCATTCATTTGCTCAGAGGTTGATGCACTTGCTGCTTCCTGAGCAGCTCTTCTGTTCTCCTCCGTAGCGCCCCACTTCTTCTTTTCTTCCATCGGCATCGTTTCGCGTTAAAACTAATTAAGTCAGTTTTTGTGTTGCAATTACCGAGTACGTTTTCTTTAATTTTTCACTTAGATTGACACTTAAATCATTCTTGAGGGGGCGGCACAGTGGCGCAGTGGTAGCGCTGCTGCCTCGCAGTTAGGAGACCCGGGTTCGCTTTCCAGGTCCTCCCTGCGTGGAGTTTGCATGTTCTCCCCGTGTCTGCGTGGGTTTCCTCCGGGCGCTCCGGTTTCCTCCCACCGTCCAAAGACATGCAGGTTAGGTGGATTGGCAATTCTAAATTGGCCTTAGTGTGTGCTTGGTGTGTGGGTGTGTTTGTGTGTGTCCTGCGGTGGGTTGGCACCCTGCCCAGGATTGTTCCCTGCCTTGTGCCCTGTGTTGGCTGGGATTGGCTCCAGCAGACCCCCGTGACCCTGTGTTCGGATTCAGCGGGTTAGAAAATGGATGGATGGATGGATGGATGGATGGATCATTCTTGAGGCAGATTGAACACTTAAGATATGAAGACGTAGGGGAAGTGACTGTGAAGGTGGTAAGGATGAGAATGGCGCCCATATGCACGCACCATGCGGCCACACTGCTGCCTCGAGTTGATTCTACAGTAAAATAAAATAAAAATAAAAAGAGGAATAACCTTGGAGGTCAATCATCACGCCAAAAGCAGATAGTAGACATCACGTAGTATATGGTCAATAGGTCAAACAGTTTGCGAGCTAAAGGTGATGTAACATCCTGCACAGACAGTCACGGTAGCGTATTATAGAAGAAGACATTATGTACATTAAAGAACCATCAACAACAAATCAAAGTAATAATATATTGAACAATTATTATAAAAATAAAGTTGAATAAATCCGACTCTACAGCTGCATGACTAAAAGGTGAAGTACTACTTCCGGTTAGCGGAAATTGCTCAAAAGTTGATAGAAATCTACGTTTTGTACCTAATGCTTGTATGAAAACTTTGGTTGACTTAAGTGAAAGCCTACTCAAGTTATTGTGTTTACACACACACACACACGCATACACAATTCCAAAAATTGTATTTTCGGACTCAGGGAGGTCTAAAATGTTGAGATTCATCAAAATCTTGACATCAAATTTTTGGATGATTACAATACTTTCCCTATACTTTTTATAAGGGAAAGTAAAAAAAGGCTTGAAATATTTCAATTTATGTGTAATGAATATAGCATATTTGAAGGTTTTCTGACCTTTTTCATATTTTAATTTTTTGAATGTTTGGTTTACTAAAAAGCTGCAGTCTCTAACAAACATTTTCACAGGCAGCATGGACCTCTTGTTGGATGCACCATTACATTAAAGCTTTTTCCCTTTGTAACCGGTTACACTTATTTGTAACACATAATGAATTTGGCTAACTAAAAAAATTACAATATGCGAGGCTTTGAGACCGCACATCTTGCCTGAAGAAGGGGTCTGAGTTGCCTTGAAAGCCTGCATATTTGTTATTTTTTCAGTTATAGCCAATAAAAGGTGTCATTTTGCTTGACTTCTTATTGCATCCATACTGGCTAACACGGTACAACACCCTAGTACAGGGGTGGGCAAATTCATTCCTGGAGGGCCGCAGTGGCTGCAGGTTTTTGTTCCAACCCAATTGCTTAATAAGAAGCCCTTATTGCTTGAGAAACACTTCTGCTTCATTTTAGTTGTCTCCCTCGTTAAGATTATGAACCTTTATTGCTTATTTAAGTCTTAAACAGCTGCATTCTTGGTTTTTAATTGCTCCTTATTAGCAATGAGATGCAAATGACAAAAGAAACCAGCAGTTATCCATTTTGCTTGTTACCCTTTACACCTGTGTGTATTTATCGTGCACTATTTGGTTTAATTAAATACTTGGAAGGAAAGAGAAGAGAAAAAAGTGAAGGATTGAGAATTACCCATCCGTTTTACACTTCAAAGTGTTTGGATGATATCCTTAGAATGGAAAAAAAAAATCTAGGATATGAGAATGACTTGACATAGCAGAGTTAAAGCACTAACAAGCCGTGAAATTAAATTATTGGCAAGGATTGTTTTCTAATTAAGCAACTGGGTTGGAACAAAAACCCGCAGCCACTGCGGCCCACTAGGAATGAATTTGCCCACCCCTGCCCTAGTACTAATGTCGTAAGTAAAAAAATAAATAAATAAAGACAAACTCAACTCACGCCTTAAAAAAAAAAATACAAATCATTTACACTGCTGTAAGTAAAGAAAGCAAAGAAAAGCCCAACTCGCCCCAAAAGGAAACAATTTATATTCCAGATAAGAAAAATCAACTCATTATTCTCAAGTTTGCAAATTTACTCCTGGACGCACCACCGTTCCACAAAAGAATCAACAATTGCAATCATTTTGTAGAATTTATATTCTAAGTTACACTCTGGCTTTCACAAGGTCTTGAAATAATATCATGTCACACTGCCTATTTGATTTGATGAAAGAAAGAAAGAAAGAAAAAGAAAGAGAGAGTTTTGAATGGAACGTTATTAGTCAGTAATCAACAAATCATTTATAATGCCGCAAGTGCCATGTTAGCCATTACGGATGTAATGAGAAGTCAAGCAAAATGACACCTTTAATTAGCTAACTAAAGAGATTACAATATGCAAGCCTTTCAAGGCAACTCAGGCCCCTTCTTCATGGCAAGAATAAACACATATAGCATGTTCTCCGCGCACACAACACTCACTTATGTGTTTTACGAGGGTCTTTTCAGGAGATCTTTCAGCCATACCAGGTTTATCCCTCATGCAGAGGGGCTTTCTAATGCCAGGATTGGGTTAACAAGCACACTGGTACTCTTTGTTGTTTAAATCCCCACCCCTATTCTGAGCTCCGCCTTCATGAGGCACTGGATTGGTTTAGAAATGTGACACTCAGAGAACCGTCTAATTGTTCCCGCCCACTTTTGAAACATCCAGTCCAGCTGGATGTTACAAACATGTGAGACTAGGACTGGTCAAGAGTAGGACATTTCAGATTAACCAAATATTTTCTGTTAATTATGACTAAAGTAGAGAAGTTATTGGAAACATTTTTGGGCAAGACTTGTACATTGCCATTGATTGGCATCCCATCTTGTGCTGGTTGCTGCCTCCAGGATCCCACCATTAACATCCTTCATTCTTCTGGGTCGACTGTACTAAAGAAGTGGGGGTTAGGGGTGTGCTGTGTGAAGCCATGGGTCTGCATATTCAGAAAAAAGTGAATTTGGAAAACAGACGGGGAAAGAAGAGGGTAAGACCATAAAGAATGTGTGTTACAACTCTCACTTTATTTTAGGAGAAACAGAACGAGATTGAGCAGCTAGGAAATGATATTGACGAAATCGACGCCGCCCGAAAAAAGGCAGAAAAAAGGTGACGTATTTTTTTTGGGTTGATGTGTGACAGATGTGAGAATGATGGACGCACAAAAAATGGCTGTGTATCCGTTCAGTTGACCACCCAAGGTCCAAACCTCTGGTGTAATTGGTGTGTACAGAAAGCTTGATTGACTTTATTTTCACCTACAGCACACCATACAAACATCCTTTTTAACTCCACTGAATATGACCAGGGAGGAATCCGGGGTGGGGACAGCAAAGCGGTTTGTGTAAATTGGTGGGGTCTATCATGAAATGAATGAGGCTGATTGAAAATATCCAAGCATATTGATAGTGGAGGAGAGTGTGATGCGATGGGCAACGTTCTACTGAGAAACCCTTGCATAACGTGAACAGTAATTTGATGTGTACCACCTACCTAAATGTAATTGCTAACCAAGTACAACCCTTCATGGCAACAATACTCCTTGATAGAAGTGGTATCCTTCAGCACACAGGTGTCGAACTCCAGGCCTGGAGGGCCGCAGTGGCTGCAGGTTTTCATTCTAACCCTTTTCCTAATCAGTGACTTGTTTTCACTGCTAATTAACTCCTTTTCATAGCCCTGTTTTTAAGTATTCTGTCCTCTGAATTGATTCGTTTCTTCATTAAATGGCAGCCAAACCGAAATGAGATGTGAAACGAGCCAACAGATGACCAGCCAAACTGGAACATCAAACTCCAACCAGTTTCTTAATGAGAAGCCAATTCTTGCTGTTAATTAAACCAGTTACTTAATTCCATAGCTTGCTGCTGCTCTCATTCTGCTACAGCAGACATTTCCCAAAATGTTGATTTTCTGTTTTCTGATTATTGACCTGAGAGATCAACCTTACCGAGACCCTCACCTTTCTTTATGTTCAGATAATGTGGTTAGCTGGTCACATGGCAGCTCATTTTGTGTCTCATTATTGTTTGGCTGCTAATTAAAGAAATAGAACTAAGGGGTCTGAGTCGAGTTAATTAAATCTAAGGCAAAAGAAGTTAATTAGCAGCAAAAACAGGTCACTAATTAAGAAGGTGGCTAGAATGAAAACCTGCTTCAGCAGGATAATGCACCCCACCCAAATCATTTGTGAAAGGTCTGAGGCACACAATGAAGCCCTGGACTCTGGCTTTCCCAGGCCTCAATCCTAGCAAGCATCTGGAGGAATGGGCAGACGTGATCATGGCAGCTCCACCTCACAGCTTAAAAGGGTTAGGGGATCTGTGGCTAACATCCCGGGGCCAGATACCATAAGACACTTTCAGAGGAGGAGCAGCAGCACAGTAAGCAGGGTGCTCATCAGTGTGATTATGCATACCCTCAACTATTGCATTGAAAATGAGGATATTTTTTTTTTTTTTTGGATCCTACATAAGTGAGAAGACCCTGTGATGGTCTGGGCTCCTGTCTAGGGCTGGTTTCTGCCTTTCACTTTGTGTGACCCAGCTGGGATCCGTCCAACTGGCATGTACAAACGTGACTCAGATTAGGTGTGTTTGAGAATGTCATGGCTTATGATCTTTTTACTGGAGTTTGCTCACTTAATTGTATCCTACAGTCATATGAAAAACAAAGTGAAGTACACCCTCTCACAAGGATTTACATATCAGGACATAAAAATCAATTGGTCCTTAGTAGGTCTTAAAACAAGGTAAATGCAACCACAAATGAACAACGCATGACACCATGTCTCTCTCTTTAACAAAAGCTAAGCCGAAATGTAGAAGCAGCGTGTGAAAAATTAAGTCCACTTTTACTGCTTCCATAGCAAGAATTGCAGTCATTTTGTAGAATTTATTTCACAAGGCCTTGAAATAATCTTATCGTGTCACACTGAAAGAAAGAAAGTTTTGAATTGAATGTTATTAGTCAATTTTACAATGGCGCAAGTGCTGTGTTAGCCATTATGAACATAGTGAATGACACCGTTTAGTGGCTAACTAAAAAGATTACAATATGCAAGCTTTCAAGGCAACTCAGGCCCCTTCTTCATGCAAGTTCCCTGTGTTTCTGTAGACACCAGGACAGATACAGCATTGGAAAACCTTTAAGTGGATCAACTAAAACATAAAAAATTAATAGACCTCTCCAGGTTAAGATTCATTTAGCAAGAGAGGAGAATCATGTATAGGCAAGATCTGTTGATAACTGTCCAACAAAGTCTTCTGAACTTTCTGATGAGTTTTTTAAAACAATGTGGATCTGTAGCCAGGTTGTCTGGGACAGTCTGAGAGATGCATCTTGACTATACACTGTTCTCCCGCTTTTGCTAAATGAATCTTGGCCGAGAGGTCTATTAGAAGTAAAAAATTAAGATGTCCCACCGAAAGGTTTTCCAATGCTGTGTCTGTACTGGTGTCTATATAAGCACAGAACACTCCAGTTTCTTGCCGGACGAAGGGGTCCGAGTTGCCTCGAAAGCTTGCACGCTGTAGTCGTTCTAGCATGTAAAAGGTGTCATCTTGCTGAACTTCTCACTATATCCATAATGGCTAACACAGTGCAATACCCTAGTACTGCTTCCACAGCAATTAAGAGGGTAAATGGCAGTCAGGTACTGCTCACCAAATGCACTTGATTCATTGATCAACAGCAAGCGTGACCAGCTCTACAAAAGGCAGAAGGTTTGGCAGTTTGCTGGTCTGGAGTGCGTTAACACAATGCCAAGGACAAAAGACATCTTGCGGAGATAAAATGAGAAAATCCTGGAGGAAACCCTAATGCACCCTTCAAGAACCTCCACCTTGGGTAATGTGTATAAACTCAAACATTAGCAAAGCTACACAGCAACGGGTTCAAAACAATGCGAATGCTCTGGAGTGCCCGAGTTGAATCCAGATGTCAACCAAGTTGAGAACTTATGGCTGGACTTGGTAAATGTTGTTCATTCAGGATCCCCATGCAGACTTCAGCAATTTAGCTGAGAGGACTGGGAGAAAAATGGCAGAATCCAGATGAGTAAAGGTGATCGAGAAACCCGAGCACACAAATTTCAAGGCTGTCGTGGCTGCATCTACTAGGATGCAACACACTTAATGCAGACCACTTTGCAGAGGTCCGTTTTTACTCTGACATTAGAGTCTCTTCTGTTGATCAATGTCAAAAATACCAAGTTATATCCACTGAGATTCAATATTGTAAAACAAAGGGGGAGAAGCTTTTTTAATAGGCATTGCAATTTTAGCTTTTATGGTTGGGTTAATTTTGCTCAAAAATGTTGAGTACAATCCCATTGACCTGTTTTTCCATTAGAACATAATGGAATTAGTATTAGTAAATGCTAAAAGGGGAAATTACTATTCACAACTGGAAATTCAGTTTTGTTCATATCCCTTTTTTGGTAACACTCTGGGCGGCAGTCATATTTAAACTATACATGTTGCCATCTTTTGGCTGCTCTTGTTAGGGGTTGGTACAGTAGATCATCTTTTTCCATCACTTCCTGTCCTCATCATCTTGTTCTGTCACACCCATCACCTGCATGTCCTCTTCTCACCACATCCATAAACCTTCCTCTTTTCCTCTTCCCTGGCTGCTCTACTTTAGCATCCTTCTCCCAATATACCCAGCATCTCTCCTCTGCACGTGTCCAAACCAACTCAATCTCGCCTCTCTGTCTCCCAACCATCCAACTTGAGCTGACCCTCTAATGTCCTCATTTCTAATCCTGTCCATCCTCATCACACCCAATGCAAATCTTAGCATCTTAAACTCTGCCACCATCTCCAGCCCATATAACATAGCTGGTCTCACTACTATCCTGTAGACCTTCCCTTTCACACTTGCTCATACCCGTCTGTCACAAATTACTCCCAACACTCTTCTCCACCCACTCCACCCTGCATGCACTCTCTCCCTCACTTCTCTTCCACAATCCCCATTACTTTGTACTGTTGATCCCAAGTATTTAAACTCATCCACCTTCGCCAAGTCTACTCCCTGCATCCTCACCATTCCACTGACCTCCATCTTATTTACACACATGTATTCTATCTTGTTCCTGCTGACCTTCATTCCTCTCCTCTCTAGAGCAGATCTCCTCTTCTCTAGGGTCTTTTCAAGCTGCTCCCTACTCTCGCTACAGATCACAAGGTCATCACCAAACATCATAGTCCACAAGGACTCGTCTAATCTCATCTGTCAACCTGTCCATCACCATCCCAAATAAGAAAGGGCTCAGAGCCGATCCCTGATGTAATCCCACCTCCACCTTGAATGCATCTGTCAACACAGTAAACCAAGTTTCACTTGTAACAGCAAATTGTGGTAACTTTCTACAGCCACTGTACCCAAACCACAGTAGACAAATCCCTACAAACCTGCTTTTAAGTTTGCTACCTCACTTCATTTGTGTAGCGATTTGAAGTGCAGTCTGGTTTACACAATGACACTGTATCGAGATGAGCCAAATGGTTTGTGTACATAGAAGTAATGAGGTCTACCTTTTTGGTAGTGCACATGCCTTTAGCACCCTGGTTGAGGTTGGGAGCCTGTGCCAATTACAGCACGTTGCTGCACCCACCACACGACGAAACACCTGGATCGGGCCCAGAGTGCAATGGGTAACAACTCCGCACCACACTGGAACAGTGTGAGGTTTTATTACGGTAGCTGGAGTGCCAGTCCTACCACCAGCCCCAAGTTTTCCTTGCAAGTTGAAAGACCTGCTTGCAGGGCTAGATGCAGATTAACGTCATACCCAGGACAAATCCAATTATTCTAGCAATTATTAAAGGCTAATATTACTTGTCATATACAGGGCTCACTGCTAGAAACACACAAATATAGCATATGTAAGCCTGCAGAAGAAAGTCAAATATGGTCAAAAGGATCTCAATAATTGCAGTACCATATTCTGGAATCACCAGTCAAGTACCAAATCTTTTCAGCTACTGTCACTGATCTAAATTAAAATAGAGAACATACTCTGATACGTTACAAATTACTTGTATCTTAATAAGCAATTTCAAATGTTAAATAGTTTGAATTCACAACTATCATTTTACAAAAAATCTCACCTAGGTTTGAAAAGGAGGCTTCATTAGTCAATGCAGATCTGCGAGTTCAGGAGCTCCAAAGCCAACTGGAAGAATCGCAAGTGAATTACAGCGAACTTTCAAAGGTAAAAAACAAAGCAAATTATTTCAAGTTCATTTTCTAATGTGCTGCTGTAAACCATACATAACACCTACAAAGTATTTTTGGAACATTAAGAAATTACCTTACATTTGTTACCCAATGTGTAAACAGTTTAAAATTCTGTGCATCATGTTTAGGGTGTGGGCTAACCTCCTGTTTTGAAGATGTGTGTACTTTCTATAGGTGCTGTGTTCAGAGCCATTGGTTAGCACATTAAGACTGAAAAAAAGTTTCAAATTTCCCCTTCTGGATAACACAAATTGGCAAGCTCACCAAAAAAAGCATTTGGCAAGACCTCAATGTCTCATAAAAAAGCCATTTACTTTTTAACTTTCTTTCCTTGCAGGAATATGAAGCTTACAAGAAACACAGCAGTGATCTTCTCATGAAGGAAAAGGAACTGAATGCAAAACTGCGACATATGATAAAGTAACAAGTACCAGAGAAACCTCATGTTCCGTATTAGATAGCACACTTAAAATTTGTGAAATATCCTGCACTTTCCTCCTCTTTTGCAGGAATTTAGTCATCCCAAGCTTAAATCAGTAGCATGGCAGCCAAAACTGCACGGTTGAAGCTGCAACGACCTTGATCATCATCTTTTTTTTCAGCTGCTCCCATTATGGTCACCACAGCAGATCATCTTGTTCTATGTCTTCCTGTCCTCTACATGTTTCTCTGTCACACCAACCACCTGCATGTCCTTGCTCGCCACATCCATACACCTTCTCTTAGGCCTTCCTCTTTTCTTCTTCCCTGGCAGCTCACATCTTTCTCCTAATATACTCTCTCCTCTGCACATGTCCAAACCAACACAATCTTGCCTCTCTGATTTTGTCTGCAAACCAACCCTCTAATGTACTCATTTCTAATCCGGTCCATTCTCGTCATACCCAGTACAAACCTCCAACTCTGTCTCAGTGCCACCGTCTCCAGCCCATATAAAACATAGCTGGTCTTACTAACATCCTGTAGACCTTCCCTTCCACTCTTGCTGGTACCAGTCTGTTACAAATCACTCCTGACACTCTCTTTCACGAAAAAAGCAACTGTCCATTAATAAGTCGAGACTAATTTGTGGCCAGGAAAAATCATGGTAAAATTTTTTTTGCGAAATTCACTTACAAAATCAAATAAAGGAATACATAATGCTTTTATCTGATGATCTTTTGTTCTCTAGTTCTTACTGAAAACAGAAAATCCAACAATACCCTAAAAACTTAACATGCCATTAAGCAAACTGGCATTGTGTATTGACAGATTTGCAAGCTGGAGAAAACTAGTTGGTGGCTGTTTGATGTCATTTACTACAAGCGTTGGCTTAAATACCCTAAGAATTTAGATTTATTTTCTTCCCAAAAATAAGACATTAAACTTCACACTGGGAATAAATAGTATATCAAAAAAGTGTGACTGGGTAGGAAGAACCAAGCTTAATTCTCTAAGATGTTACTATATGTTGACATCAATCCCAGAACACAAGCATTTTTTCCACAGTCTACATAGCATGGTTTGGACCAGAGTGCCCCCCTCCAACCCCAAACTCCATAAACTTGATTAATCCTTAGGGAAAAAAGCATTAACTGTTGTCATAATTGATTTTATTTCCAACTCCAGATTTAAATGAAAACATTAAATAGAACAAAACCTCAGATGACAAGACAGTTGACCAGTTTTGAATTTTACACCCCGTCATAAAGCCAAGTGCTCCCTTGAATGTTTCAGTCAATATTTTGATTATGCATGTTCTTCAGCCAATTTTTCTGCCTTCTGGACCACCTCTGCAATTGGGCCAACCATGTAAAAGGCTTGTTCGGGCAGACTGTCATGCTCACCTAGAATCAATCATGAAAGTAAAGTTGAAAAAAAAGACGAAAACAGACAAATTCAGATCAAAGTACTCACTAATTTCAGTATTTTAAATGTTACTCTTCTTTCTATTAATGCATTTATGACCCTTAAAATAGACACTATAGACTAAACAGGACCTTAAAATACAAGGGACGTTCAAAAAGTTTCCACACTTTTATATTTTCATTGGAAACGGTAAAGTCAGGAGGAGTAGAGAAAATTGCATCGCAAACAAAGATGACTATGTAGAAAAGTGATGCCATTTGTTTTTGAAATTCTTAATAGAGTTAAAGTGCGGAAACTCTGAACGTCCCTCGTATTTTATAAATTGATATGGATATGCAGAATTTAAAACCCTTCTAATCCTCAACACTAAGGTCTACAGCTCTAAAAAATTAGAAGCCATCTGAAAGATCAATGGCAAAGCAGTACTAAACATCAAGAGACCAACCGTTGCAACCACGCACTACTTGAAACAGTCTTAAGCATCTTAGCTTCAAGTACTGCAAAAATCAAATAAATGTACAAGTACACACTTACCACGAAGAATGCTCTGGAATCCACTGATTGTCTCTTTAAGGGGGACCAGTTTTCCAAGATGACCAGTAAATACTTCTGCCACCTGGAAGGGCTGAGACAGGAAGCGCTGAATCTTGCGAGCCCTGGCCACAGTCAGCTTGTCTTCCTCTGACAATTCATCCATACCCAAAATAGCAATGATATCTTGCAGGGATTTGTAGTCCTAAGAAAATTTTTGAAAATTTCACCAATAAAAAAAGCTGTGCTTTCATTGGAACAAAATAAGGATATTATGGCATTATATGTACAGAGTTAAACTACAGCCAACCAGTACAAAGTCTTATGGACTGCACAATATTTAACATGTACAATTATAACAAAAACAGTAAACATTTCAAGCATGAGATGAAACTACTCAAAAGGATGTGAAGGATCTTAAATTTGAAAACTTCAACAGCAGTTACCTGAAGGATTTTCTGTACTCCACGAGCTACATCATAGTGCTCTTGACCTACAATGTTGGGGTCCATGATACGCGACGTAGAATCCAGAGGGTCAACAGCAGGGTAAATGCCCAGCTCAGCAATTGCACGAGAGAGTACAGTTGTGGCATCCAAGTGAGCGAAGGTGGTGGCTGGAGCAGGATCAGTCAAGTCATCAGCAGGCACATAAATGGCCTAAAAAATAAAAACGTGGACCACATTCACAATCGGCACAAATATGAGCTCAAGATTTAATACAAATGGGAACCCAAACTTACCTGTACTGATGTAATGGAGCCTTTCTTGGTTGTCGTAATTCTTTCCTGCATAGTACCCATGTCAGTGGCCAGGGTTGGCTGGTAACCTACAGCCGAAGGAATACGACCCAACAAGGCAGATACCTACAACACAATGGTATTTATATACACACTACGAAACACAGCCTCTCAGTGACATAAAACATCAAAGGGCAAGAGATTTACCTCTGATCCAGCCTGAGTAAATCTGAAAATGTTGTCAATGAAAAGCAGCACATCTTGTCCTTCTTGATCACGGAAATATTCAGCAACAGTTAGACCAGTCAGGGCAACTCTAGCACGAGCACCAGGGGGCTCATTCATTTGTCCGTATACAAGTGCTACCTGTTGAAGTATGCCACCAGTTAAAAACCATCAGTGCTGCATGGTTCTAAATGTACATGTTTATAAACGGGGGTTAAGAAATCAGTTTCACTAGTATTGTTAACTCTAATTTATATTTTAAAAAAAGGTTCAGGCTGATGTTACACAAAAAAAGGAACAATCTAAATTTGAGTGGCTTACAATGTAATCCAACATTGATGACAGCCTGATACTTTACCTTAGATGTGGTGTCCTTCAGGTTGATTACACCAGACTCGATCATCTCATGGTACAAGTCATTGCCTTCACGGGTGCGCTCTCCCACCCCGGCAAAAACTGAATATCCACCATGGGCTTTAGCCACATTGTTGATCAGCTCCATGATAAGTACAGTTTTGCCTACACCTGCACCTCCAAACAGGCCTTAATAGGGAGATAAAAGTAAAAAATTGAACTTGCTCAATAGAAAACATAACAAGTCACTTTAAACTTTTTAGAACAGATATTAAAGTAATGCATTTATTATGCTCTGAGAAAAAATTAGCAGCTTGACTTAACAGGCTTTTGGACTTTTTAAAAGCAAAAATGAGGTGAACCTTAACTCTAAAATTTGATACTCACCAATTTTCCCACCCTTGGCATAGGGAGCTAGAAGGTCTACCACCTTGATACCAGTCACAAGGATTTCTTGCTCAACACTCATGTCCACAAATTCTGGAGCTTCTGCATGAATGGCAGCCGTCCTTGGGGGGGGAAAAAAGGATATTTTTAATAATGTGCTACTTATAAACACAGTGGAGTCCACATTTACAAAAAACTAAAAATGCAACATTAATCCTAAAGAATAGCTTAAGGCAATACTCTACCCCTATACTAAACTGTCTGCCTAATTTGATTGTATCTTAAACATACACATATAGTTAACACTTACTGCTTGGTGGTAATTGGTCCCCTTTCATCAATAGGCTCGCCAATCACATTCATAATTCTTCCCAATGTTTCAGGACCAACTGGAATTCGAATTGGAGCTCCAGTGTCAAGAACTTTCTGACCACGCACCAAACCCTCTGTTCCATCCATGGCAATTGTTCGGACAGTATTCTCCCCTAAAAGACAGAGGGGTTTACATTAGGGTGGTAAACTGTTAAAAGGGAAATTAACTAGTTCTTAATACTAGTACAAACAGAAATTTTAAAATTCTTTTAAAAGCACCTATTAAATTGTTAGTGACATCCCCAAAAGAATAGTAGA
Organism: Erpetoichthys calabaricus; assembly: GCF_900747795.2. Classification (NCBI taxonomy): domain Eukaryota; kingdom Metazoa; phylum Chordata; class Cladistia; order Polypteriformes; family Polypteridae; genus Erpetoichthys; species Erpetoichthys calabaricus. The sequence goes on along the minus strand of NC_041401.2, from coordinate 22,310,903 downwards.
CAGATTTAAAACATTTTTTCACTTAAGCTTCCACAATTCCTCACAGTTAACATATTTGTATGTGATGGATAAATTAAGAGTATACAACCTCACTTACAAGTTTTTAAAATTAAGACACTAACTATGGAAGCCTGCTATGTAATACTGAAAATAATTTAGGGCTATATCGAATTGTAAAAGAATTCTCACACCCCAAGGCATTAACTTAAAAAAAAAATTTTGTACATTTATATACATTAATATATATATATATATATATTTTAAGGATATATATTAATGATATTAATTTTAATAATAATAATTCTTTGCATTTATATAGCGCTCAGCATTTGCAAGTTAAGGGCCTTGCTGAAGGGCCCAACAGAGCAGAGTCCCTTTTGGCATTTACGGGATTCGAACCAGCAACCTTCCGATTGCCAGTGCAGATCCCTAGCCTCAGAGCCACCACTCTACCCACACACACACACACACACACACACACTACAGCTATGGGTACAAGAATCATAATAAACAATTCAACAAAACTATTCACAACAAAAGAGGAATTTACCGAGATGCTGGGCCACCTCCAACACGAGCCTAGTGTCACGTCCTGATACTTCCAATGCATTGAGGATTGGAGGCAGACCTTCATCGAACTGGACATCCACAACAGCACCAATGACTGCCACAATACGTCCAGTTGCAACTCCGGGTTTTGCAGAGGGTGCAGTCTGTGCTGCATAGTTTCTACCTGCAAGAGTCAACAATTTAACATTTGCAAATAAGAAAAATGCAATGCAAGAAAGAGCTTTACAAAAAGGTGGTTAATTCAGTTAAGAAAAAAAAACAATTTATCCATACTATGTCATAATTAGTCTGAAGAGGCAGAATTTGTTTTGACATTTCCCTGCAGTTTTCCAAGCCGACAGTACATTTAACATCCAAGCATTTATATAAGGGGTCACTTTAAACGGTCTTAATAATTCTTTGCATTTATATAGCACTTTTCTCACTACTCAAAGCGCTCAGCAATTGCAGGTTAAGGGCGTTGCTTAAGGGCCCAACAGAGCAGAGTCCCTATTGGCATTTACGGGATTCACATAGGCAACCTTCCGATTGCCAGTGCAGATCCCTAGCCTCAGTGCCACCACACCGCCTTGAATTCTTTCAGCATGTTACAATCTGCACATGAGGTGCATCATGTTTTGAATTAGGTTTTTTAGCATGTTTACTTGCTTAGCTGATGCATTTACCCAAAGTGACTTACAATACAGGTCAGTGTAATCAAGTAAACATTGGTCTGGGACGACTGTTTTTGTGGGAAATTAGTGTTACAGGGTCATTAGAAAATGAACCACCACAAGTGAAGAGCTCAGAACAGCTACACGTGCTGTGTTACAAAACCTAGCAGCTAATATCAGTTTGACAGAAATTCACCAAACAAGAGAATATCCAAATGCTTCTTAACACACTGGGGGAGTCAGAATTTCAAATGTAGGTGGACAGCATGAAGGGTCAGAACTGAGATTTCATGCCACAATGGGGTGGCATCAGACACCTTACTTTAGCAGACCTGAGTGTTTGAAAAGGAGCACAGGATCTCACAGGTGGCTCTGTATATAGTATCTTTTTAAAAGCTAATGTGATATCCAAGAGGCTTTCAGTGCAACTGTGTACAAATACTGCCAATCAGCAGGCCTTCAATCATTTTGAAGTACTTAAATGTGTGACACATTATTTGTATTGTTAAATGTTGGTTAGCTTCAAAAGTACAATGCCTGACAGGACACAAAAACGTTAAGGCCTAGTGTTAAAATAAATAGGTTTACCTATGCTTATTCCTTATGTACAATAGGACTGCAGATAGCTACATAATGTACAAACCACGTCTTAGTTTAAAGTAAAAGCATTTAATTCTTAAGCAAAGTCACACTTGCATAGAAATGCGTTTGAATGACCTCAAGTTAAATTCTCCTTGCAATACGCCCTATTATTCAAACTGGAGCCTAATTCACCTATAATCTTGATGGCAGTTTTTTGAATCCGATGTTGGAGTATGGCTGTTTAGGAGAATGTTTCCTTACACATGCCTTGTCCATACATATACTACAAGTGCAAAGTATATAAAGAATAAATGGCCACTTGGCAGTTGCAACTTCCCTAATATTACATGCATCCTTACATTCAATCACTGTTAGGAACCACAAAACTACTTTATATTTACAGGCAGAAATAGCTGGCATCGAAGACGTGTTCTCCAACAAGTCAAATGGGAAGTTGCCCTTGACACCACAATGTCTGGAGCCAGATCTAACTTGTCACAGCTGAGCAAAGAGCCTGGCACGGTACAGACTTCAGCAATAAAAATTAACACAGATAATGTGTTCAGGGAGGACTTACACAATTAAGTTAACTTACACAATTAAATTAACTATTAGGCCTATATTCAAAATCTGACTTGCTCTGATCGTGGCTGTAAATGTTTCGCTAAATTATATATATTCATGTAATAGCTACAAATCAAGTGTAACAAAAGACTGAACGGTAGCACCTTTTATATTAGGACCAGACTTTATAGTGTCAGCTACGTGAATGTGCAAAAAATAAAAAAGCAAACCCAAGTGAAGTTGGAACGAAATAAGCACGCAGTATACAAACGCCTTGACTGTCACTTTCGCAGCAGCTCGAGCACTTTAATAAAGATCCTTCATGTGCAAAGTTAAAAGCTTCTTCCTTGAAGCAAGCGAGGGAAATGGCCATTCAACTTCAAGGATGTCAAGGTGCGAAGGACAAATCGAACACAACGTCTATATGCATCTTGGGTTCAGGAATTACGCCTCCAATAAAATACTTAATATCATTAATTGACCGGTAATTTCGTTTATCAAGTCGTTAAATCACTTTGCAATAAAAGTTTTTGTGCAGGCCTACAAGTCAGGCTGCAATTATCCCATACTAGACGCATGTCAAATAAAGGTCACTCCGAGATTCACACCAAACGTCCCATTTAAAAGGCGGATACAACATAGGATAGATGACAAAGGCTTTCACTTTAACAATTTCATGTACCTATTACAAGAAATCAATCAAAACAGGTCAAAATATAGAGAAACTTGAGGCCCGGTCATAGAAATGCGCGGTGCTGCCATTAAGAGGAAGCCGATCTAAAGCACTACACGTTAACTGCTTTAGCAATTAAAGTCAATATACAATATTCGTGTCTTACGTGAATACAAAGCAGCCGGCGATCCCTGGATGACTTTCAGGGGATTAACCCCAGGCCTAAGGGCCTGCAACGCCCCGGTGCAGCAGCGTCCTACAGCTCCTAACATGCTTAAAATGGCTGAAGGTGGAAGGGGACGGCGCCGGTTTTCGCTCTTATATAGACTTGCACCGCGTTATCTTTGAGCATGCGCGACCTGTGACGGCATGTGGCGTTTGGTGCATGCGCAAAAGAGAGTGAGGGGTGGAGTTGAGGCGCCGCCGTTGACTGCGTCACGTTCATGTTCGATTAGCTCATGTTAGTTAATTTTATTTATAACGAGGTCAGTACTGTACGTGAATGGAATTATTTCTAAATTTATTATATTTATTTAAAAGGTACAATTCAACATATTTGTAATTCTTATCGATCACATTTTCTTCAGCGTTTTGTCTGATGGCAGTAGTGTAGCTACAGTTTGGCTATGCCTGCTTAAAGTGTAACCAGAAGCACAGTCACAATTTAATATAGTGTCATTCAGAGAATGCACGATTACAAAGGCACCTTAGTGAGCAAATGGGTTAAGTATTTGATCAAAAACACAAATTCAGCCGTAGTTTAAAATAAAGGAAATGCAGAAATGATCGAAATTAAGTGATAATATTTCGACACATTTTAAATATTGGTTCATTAAGTTTTCAGATCTACTTTTATTCAATTTTAAGGGTCATGGGGCTGAAGCCTCCCCTATCGTCATCAGGTGAAAAACAGGAAAATTAAGGCTGGGTCGGGTGCCACTTCATCAGTGGGCATACTAACGCAAACTCATATGGGCAATTGGAGTTGCCAGTTCACCTAAAACATATCTCTGGAATGTTGATGTGCATTGGTGTCCTTTAAAATAAGTTAGAAGGCAGTGACATTTTAACACAGTGATTATAACATTAGCATGTAGATAGCAAATGCCAAACTTGCAAACAAGACCAGCGTTTGTGGGTAACAGGTGGGGCGACCGCCCCAGGCCCCGCTTTTGAGGTCCGCGTGTCCCGTTCGAGCAGATTTGTCGTTATATTTTCCAGTTATATTTTGATAAAGTCCGCGTGTTATCTTGCAAAAATCTATCTGAATACTGTAATGAGAAAATCCGGTGTATGTTAACATTATTTTTATTAAATTCGCGTGCAAGTTCATACAGTCCACACATACCGGTAACAGCGTTTTACGTAACCGGCCCCGCGTGGGGTTGGTCAGCCCTAGGCCCCGTACACCCCTAAAGGCTGCCTCTGTTTGCAAATTAACATTCAACATACTGTACATATAACATACAATAACAATGGAGGGTACCAGCGGGGGTGGATTAACAAATAGGCTAACCTAGGTCGCAGCCTGGGGGCCCTGACTGACTATACGGTCCCAGTTGCGTAAAAAACATATATTTTGTTACCATTGTTACTTTACGGGTGCATCTTACATTACCTACACGGATGGACAACCATTGGGACTAACGGCACAAACCCCGACGCGCGCTTCCTTTCAGCGCTGCATTGTTGAGCCACAAGGTGTACAGTGAGAGTGAGAGAGAGACGCGACGCGAGTGGCCCAGGCTGGATCCTGTGTGCTCCTGTCCGTCCAATCACATCATCGGACTAACTGTCGACCATCCCTCACCGACGCCAACTAGAAAAAGGCGCAAGAGGAAAGTTGCGAAATAAACAAATTATCGAATTATGCGCAATGAACTGCAGAGGACAGCTTGCACTACTAATCAGTACAATGAAATTCGTTCTTGGACACTTCTCCTCTGAATGAATGACAAAAATAACAATAAAATATTAACAAAAAATAAGTATATACAGCAAATAATTTACTGATCAGTGGATGCAGTGCTGAAAGGTAAAGTGAAAGATTAGAGAGGGGTGTTTAATTACAAGACATCACAGTCAGAAGATTTCCTGTCGAGCCAGGGTTCCACATCTTAACAAGTGAGAAAACTAAAACAAAGCACAAAAATGGCACTTAAGCAATAAGTGGTTTATTACTAATAAATGGTCTCTCATGAAGCAGCTACTGTGACCCTCCAGTACTGACATTGCTCTGCCCTGATTTAAGTTATTTAAGTTAGTTATTAGCAGAAAAAACTGGTCATTAGTTAAGGGTAGAATGAAACTCTGTAGCCACTATGGCCCTCTTGATGCAGAACCTGTGAGACGGTCATGCTAATCACTGTGCCACCATGCAGCACATTAAGAAAGTATACAATATACAGTATAACCACTCAAGTAATCAGATTGTGACTCCGACCTAAGAATGTAACACTACAATCTTCTCTGTACTCTTTGTATTATTTGGCAGATACTGTATCACAGGGGGCGGCATGGTGACGCAGTGGGTAGCCCTGCTGCCTCGCAGTTAGGAGACCCGGGTTCCTCCCTGCGTGGAGTTTGCATGTTCTCCCCGTGTCTGCATGGGTTTCCTCCAGGTACTCCGGTTTCCTCCCACAGTCGAAAGACATGCAGGTTAGGTGCATTGGCGATCCTAAATTGTCCCTAGTGTGTGCTTCAGCCTAGGGCCTCAAGATCAAGAGGGGCCTACATTCAAATTGTTAGCAAAATTAAAATTACACTATTCTAAAAACAGTGAACACTAAAACACTGAACCGAAAATAAGGAGAAATTCTACGCATATGACTAATAAACAAACATAAAAATGTATTGGTTAAGATCAACGCGTTCGGCTCATTGGGTCTGTTCGTTTGTATATACTAGATTGCACCAAAGTATAGTTCATACGTTCACTGATTGCTATGGCAAATATTGACATGCCTTATGCTACTAAGCTCTGGTTTGTTCTTGCATAAATAAAGTGCAGATTGGTGTAGATTGGAACAGACAAACGAACAGACCTATTGCTATCCCGACGTTCGGTTATATTCGTGTTACTTCGATAATATGAAACATGTGTTAATGTTATTAGAAAAGATTCTTATTTTAGGATTGCGTACACGATCATTTGATTCTCGCCTTTTGAGTTCAGTAGGTTCAATACTTTAGTGAAGTGTTTATAGACTATTGAAAAATATTTTGTGACAATATCTTCATTTCGCGGAATTCTAGGTAAGTTCTTAACATATGTTTTAATTTGTATATTTTAAAATGTATATTACGTGCTTTATTTTATATTTTCATGATTATATATATATATAATTCATTATTCATAATTGCTATTTTATATCTATATTCATAATAGATTTTGATGAACTTATAGAAGAATTCTGTGTGAAAACGTTTAGAAAGAAATTCTTCTAATCTACTATTTCGTTTTAAATGTATACTTGGATTGAATCAGTTCTTAAATGAAATAACTATTAACATAAAATTTAATATGATATACAATTTGATATTTTCTTTTTTGTGATCTGGATTTTGTTTGAATAAAGTTCCATTTTTGGTTTAGTTTAAGACTTAAAATTCATAATAATTCATACTTAAACTTTAAATGCGAATTATTATGAAATAAATTTATCTGAATTGAATTTGGTTTAATCTTCAATGTATTGAATATATTTTATTTAATTTGATAGAAAATATGATAATTTTTATTGCGTATTTTATTTTCGTAGTCAAAGATTTTCATTATTTGAATTTTGTTTCTTTGTAAATGTTGTGTGTTATGTTTGATTAGTTATTGTTACAAGTACTATATATGGTGCTGAGAATAAATGTCCAAATAAGTGTTCTCGACTTTTTTTTATTTATTATCTGTGCCACATTTTTTATAAAGGTTAGTACCAATCACAACACGTTTCATTTAACATATTGATATATATCACAGTAATGATGTATTTTATTATCTCTCATGTAATTTACAAACTTAAAAATGGAAGGTGAAAGGGCGTCATAAGTGGAATAGCCTAGGGCCTCTTTTCATATAAATTCGGCCCTGGCTTGGTGTGTGTGTGCCCTGCGGTGGGCTGGTGCCCTGCCCGGGGTTTGTTTCCTGCCTTGTGCCCTGTGTTGGCTGGGATTGGCTCCAGCAGACCCCCGTGACCCTGTAGTTAGGATATAGCAGGTTGGATAATGGATGGATGGATGTATCACAGGGGTCCCCAACTCTGGTCCTGGAGGGCCGCAGTGGCTGCAGGTTTTCATTCTAACCCTTTTCTTAATCAGTGATTAATAATTAATAATTACTAATAACAGTAATTTGTATTTTTGCTGCTAATTAACTTCTTTTAAATTAATGTTGATTGACTTTCTTTTGAAGATTCAGACCCCTTAATTGTTTCTTTTTCCTTAATTAGCCAAATAATAATGAGATACAAAATGAGTCAAAACAGAACCAGCAAACTGTGACCATCATACAATATTGGAAAATAAAGACACATGAAGGTCTCAGCAATGCTGATCTGCTCAGGTCCCCAAAATAGAGAAAAATCAACAATTTCAGAAATGTATGCTATTGCACAATGAGAGCAGCAACAAACCGTGGAATTATAATGGGGTTTAATTAACAACAAGACTCTGTGCCTAATTAAGCGACTGGTTGGAGTTTGAGGCCCTGACTTAGTTGGTCTTCTGTCAGCTCACTCACTTCACATTTCATTTCTGTTTGGGTGCCATTGAAGGAAGGAAATGAAGCAATTCAGGGGAACAAATCTTAAAAAACATGTCAATGAAAATTAAAAGAAGCTAAATAGCAGGAAAAACAGGCCACTAATTAAGAAAAGGGTTAAAATGAAAACCTGCAGCCACTGGGACCCTCCAGGACCGGAGTTGAGGACCACTGCTGTATCACATATCTATGAGCTGCTTTTCGCAACTGAGAGGACGTTGGCGGATGTTTGCCGACTGGCCAACCAATCACAAGCATTGCTTGGTAGGTAACCACCTAAATAATCAGATTGCAACTCAGACCTAACAATGTAATACTAAAATCTTCACCCAGTCAAATAAGCAAACCAGCCGCCATGGCGCAGCATCAGAGGCATTGTCTCAGGCACTGAGGTTTGATCCCCGTAACGGGATACAAAGGTGCGTATGCCTGACAAGCCCCAATAAGGGCGAAACACATGTCATGTACTCTCTGTTTTATTTGGCAGATACTGTATCACATATAATGTTATTAAAAAGAATAGAGTTTAGTAGATCATTGAAAATTCTTCAATAAATGAGAGATTGAAGGAACATATTACTCAATGTATGTAAGCGTTTAATATTTAGGGTGAATTACTAATCGTTCCTCATATTAAAGTGCTGTCATTACAAAACAAATTGTGTCATATCAGTCAAAACCAGGCTTCCCAGGGTCTTGCAATATGGTTCACATTTGTTAATACTTTTTGTCCTTTTCAGTGTTTATTTCAGCATTTCTTGCACTGAGCTGCACTCTGCACTTTGTATGCATATACACTGTATATATATATATATATATTTACATTCTTGGTCTTGTGTTTTTTCTTTTTTTTGTGTGATTACCTGTTGTGTGTATGTTGATTATCCTCTTTAATAAAACCCCTGTGTGTGTCCAGGGGTCAGGGGTGTCCGTGTGTGTGTGTCTTCTGGAGAAGTGCTCATGAGCGGGGCCGCGCCACGCATCGCACCATGCCCCACGCATACGCACGGCACCGTGGACGCACACACACTGGAAGCTGGACACACAGTGAATGGCCTAGCCGTGGCCGCGCATGATAAGCAAATAAAGGACATCATTGCTGGGGAGAGATCCGATTGGGTAGTCGCAGCCACGCACATAAAATCCATTGCTGTGGAGACACCACACATACAATAATCAGCTGCACGCCAGCACAGATTAAAATACTTGCTGGGAAACTGCACAGTACTTGCTGGGGAGACGCCACAGGCACGATTATCAGCTGCACGCCACACATTACATCAGTTGCTGGGGAGACTCTGCTGATTGTCCACTGTTGTGACAGAAAATTAAACGCATATTACGGATATCAAAGCCAGTATTACTGTCAGAGAAAATTACAGGCATTTTACGGAAATACAAACCAATATTACTGCGACAGAAAATTAAAGGATGAGACAAGAAACAGAATGAGGTCAAGGTCCCTTGCCATTTAATATAGACTGTTCTTACTAATGTTTATGCACTGCTGTTCTAGCGCCCGTTGTTGTAACGTGCTTAATGTCTAGTAAATTAATAACTGACATTGTGACGTTAATGGTAAGCCCTGCCACTTTCCTTGTGTAACATATAATTGGAGAGTCACCAAAACCAGAGTCAAATTCCTTGTATGTCTGCATACTTGGCCAATAGATTCTGATTCTGATCCTGCGTCTGTTCCCAGTGACCTCATCATGGAATTGATGGGTTGAGATATGCATTGCTTGATTTTATCATTCGTATTTGTGAAATAGTTTATAAACATGAAAATGCCTGCCTGTCATATAAACATGTGTCATGCTGTCACACACACGTGCATGGGAAGCAGATAAAGGGCTTGAATGAAAGTAACACCATACCAGACCAGGGGGAAGCGATGTGCATTAACCCTTTCTCTCACTTTTCTGCAGACAAGTTACGTGACATTCTGCCTGGCCCTGATGACCTCACTTCCAGTTTCAACTCCAGTTACGTCATTTCCTCTGGTCTGCCTTAAAATCGCCATCTTTTCCACATGCAATCAGTTCTGTCTTGCACTCGACCCTGTACACTTCACTGTGGGTAATAATCCATGTGCAGGCAGGAATGATATATGGGTGGCTATCCCTAAACCTTTTTTTTGTGACTCCTTGTCTTGTCTTTGACACATGTCATTTTCTAACCTACTTACTGTAATCTACACCAGGCCTACTTTGGGGGGGAAGGGGGTCTTCGGTGGCATGAAGCCAGCATAGGGCACATGAATTGAAATAACACCATCACCACTTCTTGTTTAAGATTCTCATTTTATACTCACAGATTATCAATTGCTGGAAGTTAAAC
>NC_041401.2:22195768-22298268 GCF_900747795.2 Erpetoichthys calabaricus | reverse complement strand
TTGTTTTGTACTCTTTGTCTTTTATTTCTGACCTCGCTTTGTCCTGCTTTTTTTTCAATGACATCTGGTCCGTGGTGATTAGTTTCCCTTTTTCAAATAATAATTTTCGTTTGTTTGCACTACTGCGATCTTGACTTTCTTTTTTATCTACTTTCTAATTTTCCTACTTTCATATTCTTTAACTTTCTCCACATGTGTATCGCGCCAACATTTTTTTTTTTAACCTTTCGAATTCCACTGCTTTCATAATCTGCTCTGCATGTGTATAGCACCAACATTTGTGAACGTCTTTATGAAGTTCTACTTTGTCTTTTACTCTTTCTCTTTTAATTCTGAGCCCGATTGGACATGCTTTGTTTCAATGCCACTTGTTACGGGCTGATAATTACTTTCCTTATTTTCTGAAGTTGCACCTAGATTATTCTTTTTCTTTTTTGCTCTTTTTTCCCTCCAACGCTTTTGAGTCTCTTTTCTCCGCACTGCTTTCTTCTTTGCTTAGTCGTTGACGTTTCATTTATAACGTATTGTCCTTATACGCTTTATATGCGCTGAGACCCTGGATCTGTGTGTGCTCAAATCCTTTAGACGACTGAATGTTTTTTGCTGCCCGTTGTCTTATTTGATATTGGTTGTAAGTAGGGCGTGTCTTTCAAGAATCTCATGTTCTATGTTATTGCGAGACAGTCCATGGCCATTCTCTTTCGTCTTGCTGGTCTTTTAAGTGTCTTCCGTGATCTAAACGTGAAGATCACGTCTCATCTCCCGTCTTTCTCTCCCAGGATTTTTTTTTATAATAGAGAGATTGGATTATTATTATGTTGCAGACTAAGGAGTGAGAAAAGGACCTGTACTGACTGGCTAGACAGAGTAACCGACCTGGGAAAGATGTGCAACAGGTTAGGGTAATAAAGATGAAGACCTACTCACAAGCGAGGAGAGTGTGTTGAGAAGATGGAAAGAGATATTTGAGAGACTGATGAGTGAAGAGAACGAGAAAGAGAAGAGGTTGGATGATGTGAAGACAGTGAATCAGGAAGTGCAAGGATTAGCAAGGAGGAAGTAAGGACAGCTATGAAAAGGATGAAGAATGGAAAGGCTGTTTGTCAAGATGAAATACCCGTGGAAGCATGGGGGTGTTTAGGAGAGATGCTAGTGGAGTTTTTAGCTAGATTGTTTAATGGAATCTTGGAAAGTGCCTGAGGAGTGGAGAAGAAGTGTACTGGTGCCAATTTTTAAGAATAAGGGGAATGTGCAGGACTGTAGTAACTACAGGGGGATAAAATTGATGAACCACAGCATGAAGTTATGGGAAAGAGTAGTGGAAGCTCGGTTAAGAAGTGAGGTGATGATTAGTGAGCAGCAATATGGTTTCATGCTAAGAAAGAGCCCCATAGATGCAATGTTTGCTCTGAGGATGCTGATGGAGAAGTTTAGAGAAGGCCAGAAGGAGTTGCATTATGTCTTTGTGGACCTGGAGAAAGCATATGACAGGGTGCCTCAAGAGCAGCTGTGGTAATGTATGAGGAGATTAGACAGGAGTCCCCGTGGACTCTGATGTTTGCTGATGACATTGTGATCTGTAGCGATAGTAGGGAGCAGATTGAGAAGACCCTGGAGAGGTGGAGATATGCTCTAGAGAGGAGAGGAATGAATGTCAGTAGAAACAAGACAAAATACATGTGTGTGAATGACAGGGAGGTCAGTGGAATAGTGAGGATGCAAGGAGTAGAGTTGGCGAAGGTGGAGGAGTTTAAATACTTGGGATCAACAGTACAGAGTAATGGAGATTGTGGAAGAGAGGTGAAAAAGAGAGTGCAAGCAGGATGGAGTGGGTGGAGAAGAGTGACAGGAGTGATTTATGACATACAGGTATCAGCAAGAGTGAAAGTAAAAGTCTACAGGACGGTAGAGAGACCAGCTTTGTTATATGGGCTGGAGACGGTGGCACTGACCAGAAAGCAGGACACAGAGCTGAAGGTGGCAGGGTTAAAGATGCTAAGATTTGCATTGGGTGTGATGAGGATGGATAGGATTAGAAATGAGGACATTAGAGGGTCAGCTCAAGTGGACGGTTGGGAGACAAAGTCAGAGAGGCGAGATTGCGTTGGTTTGGACATGTGCAGAGGAGAGATGAGGGGTATATTGGGAGAAGGATGCTAAGGATGGAACTGCCAGGGAAGAGGAAAAGAGGAAGGCCTAAGAGAAGGTTTATGGATGTGGTGAGAGAGAACATGCAGGTGATGGGTGTAACAGAACAAGATGTAGAGGACAGGAAGATATGGGAAAAGATGATCCGCTGTGGTAACCCCTAACGGGAGCAGCTGAAAGAAGAAGAAGATTATTATTATTACTAGCCAACCCGCGGCGTAGCCTACGCTACATAATTATGTATTGATGGGTGAACACTTCCTGAAAGACACAGTTGTCCAAATGGGGTGGGTTTGTGGATACGACTGTGAGTGAATGAAAAGATGGTACCCTGGAGAGAGCAACATACAATTGTCTGTGACTGAAAACTGGTTTGGCAGATACAGGCATATCTTTTTGAAAGTTTGGCCCTGTGCCTTATTAATTGTCATTGCAAAGGCCAATCTAACAGGAAATTGTCTGCGTGTAAAAGTAAAAGGAAAATTTGAATCTGATGGGGTCAGGGATATCCAGGGAATATGGACAGTTTGTGAGGTAGCAGCTGCGATAGTTTTACACTCCAGTACATTGCGGTGAATGCTGGTAACAGAAAGTGTAGTGCCATTACACAGACCTTTTGCTGGCAGGAGGTTTCTGAGAAGCATGACGACTGAACCAATTTTAATTTTGAGTTTATGCGGAGGCATGCCAGTGGGAGTAAGACTATTAAAAAATTCTTTGGGGAATTACAGTTGATCTGCAGGATCATCTGTGACGATGGAGTCAACGCTGGTGAAAGTCACTTCGTCGGTAGGGATAAGTTTCAGCACTTGTTCTTTAAGGTGTAGCGAGTCTTTGTTGGTGACACTTAATATAGCTCGCGTGCTGAGTTGTTCCAGAGTGACAGTTGAGAAGTCGATGTCGCCATATAGTTGTTGAACGGGATCAGAAATAAAAGGAAAACAATGTGAAGGCAATGTCACAGGTGTTCCATTTGTCCCGTCTCCAACATCGAGGAGCCATTTTGCAAAATGTTTTTCTTCAGGAAGAGCTCTCATATTTGTCGTCAGTGTAAGAACATGTATGTGACGCCACAAAGGTTGATTGTTAATGCAACTGGCGACAGTAAGTGATCGGGATCCACGCATAATGACGGGGAGAATTTGTCAGAAATCTCAACCCAATAGTATTGTTTTGCCTCCAAATGGCTGCGTGTCACCCGTGAGGTCACATAATAACTTGTCAACTGCCTGGAAAGCGTATGCATGTGTCATTGGTGCCTCGTCCCATAATATCAATTTGGATTGCAGAAGATGTTGAGCGTGTGGTGAGGTAGGTTTGATGTTGCATGTGGAAGTAGTATTCGGCCTCAACAGTATTTTAAAAACAGAATGGGCAGTACGTCCACCCGGTAACAATATTGCAGCTATTCCTGTAGATGCTACGGTTGTAGGAATGTCTCCCCTAGCTCTGATTGTATGAATCAAGGTTTTGTAGACAAAGGTTTTCCATGGTCCTGCAGGACCATCTAAGAAGAAGCATGTTTGTCAGGGATGGGAATCGCTGTATGCAGCGTGTAAAAACAGTGTCAACAGTGTGTTTCTGTTCTGTGCGGAGTTTGTCGTAGTGTTCCAGGAGGAGGGTTAGAGCTGGCGGCCGGGGCTCTGTCGTGCATATCCCATGACGCGGGAGGAGGGTTAGAGTTGGAGGCCGGGGCTCTGTCTTGCGTGCGTGCGTATCCCATGGTCGGGCGACTTGGTGGATTATATATAGAAAAGCAGCCGGAACCGAAAAGAACAATGAAAAGTCAACATGGCTCAGAGGTGCATGTGGACTGTAGCAGAGACGAAAGCGACTGAGGTGGTGTTTGGTGAGGTGTTGCGTGCGGGCACATGAGCAGGCAGTGTGCATGCCTCAAGAGCGAGTGTGGACGCGGGAGGAGGGTTAGAGTTGGTGGGCGGGGCTCTGTCGTGCGTATCCCATGGTCTTAGAGTTGGTGGGTGGGGCTCTGTGAGTTGGCAGGCGTGGCTCTGTCGTGCGTATCCCATGGTCTCTGTCTTGCATGCCATGGTCGGCTGCTTAGTGAATTGTTGGTGGGCGGGGCTCTGTGAGTTGGTGGGCGTGGCTCTCTGTCTTGCGTGCGTCTTGCGCGCCATGGTCGGCTGCTTAGTGAATTATATATATAGATAGATTATTAGCATTATTATTATTATTATTGTTGTTGTTGTTGTTTCACACAATTTTATTTAATTATCCCTTTCTGTTTGTCTGGGTCGAATTTTGCAATTAATTTTTTACTAAACTGATTTCCTTCAGACTTTGCATGCTTGCTGATCTCCAGTGACGATGCAATATTTCATCAGTTTTGACCTGGGATCTGTACGTCAATTATGTCAAATTTCAATTTCTCATGTCCTTATATGATACTTTTACTGAATACACATATATATAGCACTTTTAGCCAAAACACATTAACTCATATATTACAACAACAACAACAACAACATTTATTTATATAGCACATTTTCATACAAAAAGTAGCTCAAAGTGCTTTACATAATGAAGAAAAGAAGAATAAAAGACAAATAAGAAATTAAAATAAGACAACCTTAGTTAACATAAGAAGGAGTAAGGTCCGATGGCCAGAGTGGACAGAAAAAACAAAAAAAAACTCCAGAAGGCTGGAGAAAAAAATAAAATCTGTAGGGGTTCCAGGCCACGAGACCGCCCAGTCCCCTTTGGGCATTCTACCTAACATAAATGAAATAGTCCTCTTTGTAGTTAGGGTTCTCACGGAGTCACTTGATGCTGATGGTTATACAGACTTCTGGCTTTTAATCCATCCATCATTGTTGGAACATCATGGTGCTTTGGGTAGATGGTGGTGGCACAAGCCACCACCAATAGGACACCGGAAAAGGAAACAGAAGAGAGAGTAGGGGTTAGTACAGATTTTGAATGGTTATTATAATGAATTGGATATACAGAGTGTCAGGATTAAATTACAGTGAAGTTATGAGAAGGCCATGTTAAAGTAATGTGTTTTCAGTAGTTTTTTAAAGTGCTCCACTGTATTAGCCTGGCGAATTCCTACTGGCAGGCTATTCCAGATTTTAGGTGCATAACAGCAGAAGGCCGCCTCACCACTTCTTTTAAGTTTTGCTCTTGGAATTCTAAGGAGACACTCAGTTGAGGATCTGAGGTTGCGATTTGGAATATAAGGTGTCAGACATTCCGATATATAAGACGGGGCGAGATTATTTAAAGCTTTAAAAACCATAAGCAGAATTTTAAAGTCAATTCTGAATGACACAGGTAACCAGTGTAGTGACATCAAAACTGGAGAAATGTGTTCGGATTTTCTTTTCCTGGTAAGGATTCTAGCAGCTGCATTCTGCACTAACTGCAAACGATTGATGTCTTTTTTGGGTAGTCCTGAGAGGAGTGCATTACAGTAATCTAGTCGACTAAAGACAAACGCATGAACTAATTTCTCTGCATCTTTCGATGAT
This sequence comes from Erpetoichthys calabaricus, assembly GCF_900747795.2. NCBI lineage: Eukaryota > Metazoa > Chordata > Cladistia > Polypteriformes > Polypteridae > Erpetoichthys > Erpetoichthys calabaricus. Next base: position 22,292,629 of record NC_041401.2, on the reverse strand, counting down.
ATAAGAGGTCTAACTTTTGCTATGTTCCTTAGGTGAAAAAATGCTGTCCTAGTGATTTTATTAATATGCGATTTAAAATTCAGATTACAATCAACGGTTACCCCTAAGCTTTTTACCTCCGATTTGACTTTTAATCCTAATGCATCCAGTTTATTTCTAATAGCCTCACTGTATCCATTATTGCCAATCACTAAGATTTCGGTTTTTTCTTTATTTAATTTGAGAAAGTTACTATTCATCCATTCTGAGATACAGGTTAGACATTGTGTTAGCGAATCAAGAGATTTAGGGTCATCAGGTGCTATTGATACATACAGCTGTGTGTCATCAGCATAGCTGTGGTAGCTCACGTTATGTCCCGAGATAATCTGACCTAATGGAAGCATGTAGATTGAGAAGAGCAGCGGACCCAGGATAGAGCCTTGTGGAACACCATATAGAATATCATGTGTCTTTGAGTTATAATTACCACAACTAACAAAGAATTTTCTCCCTGCCAGGTAGGATTCAAACCAGTTTAAGACACTGCCAGAGAGGCCCACCCATTGACTAAGGCGATTCTTAAGAATATTATGATCAATAGTGTCAAATGCGGCACTCAAATCTAAGAGGATGAGAACAGATAAATGGCCTCTGTCTGCATTTACCCGCAAGTCATTTACTACTTTAACGAGTGCAGTTTCTGTGCTGTGATTTGTTCTAAAACCTGACTGAAATTTATCAAGAATAGCATGTTTATTGAGGTGCTCATTTAACTGCATAATGACTGCCTTCTCTAGAATTTTACTTAAGAAAGGCAGGTTAGAGATGGGTCTATAATTTTCAAGAGAAGAGGGGTCGAGATTATTTTTCTTAAGTAGGGGTTTAACTACCGCAGTCTTAAGACAGTCTGGGAAGACCCCCGTATCTAATGACGAATTTACTATGTCAAGAACATTATCAATAAGCACACCCGATACTTCTTTGAAAAAATTTGTTGGTATTGGGTCAAGGGCACAGGTGGATGGTTTCATTTGAGAAATTATTTTATGCAAATCAGGTAAATCTATCCTAGTGAAAGACTCTAATTTATTTATTATGGAGTACTGGGGTTTCGGGGGATCCTTAGTGTTGGGGAGATATACTATGTTATTTCTAATATCATTAATTTTTTGATTGAAAAATACAGCGATAGCCTCACAGGTTTTACTGGAAGTACTTAGGAGGCATTCCTTTGAGTTACCTGGGTTTAACAGATGATCAATTGTCGAAAATAAGACTCTGGGATTACTAGCATTGTTATTTATAAGCTTAGAGAAATAACAGCGCCTCTCAAGACGGACTGTGTTATTGTATTCTGTTATTTTAACTTTTAATATCTCATAGTCAATAGTTAGTTTAGTCTTCCTCCATTTACGCTCAGCTCTACGGCATGTTCTCTTTAAATCAGACACTCTTTGGGTCTTCCAAGGTATAACAATGCTAGAAGATTTTTTAACTGTCTTTTCAGGTGCAACTATGTCAACAGCAGCCCTCACTTTAGTATTAAATCTTTCCACCTTACTATTTACATTCTCCTCGCTATTATAGTTGGCACTATAAACGGACTGATTGGTTAGAATGTTTGTAAGTTTTAAAGTTGCTGATGAGTCAAAGAAGCGTTTTTTAACAATATGCTTCTCATGAGTGTTTTCTATCATTATTTCTATATTAAAAAGTAGAAGAAAATGGTCTGAAAGACCCGTATCAATGACCTGCTTTATATCAACTTTTAGTCCTTTAGTAATTACTAAGTCTAACGTATGACCTGCTTTATGTGTAGGCTGATTAACGAGCTGTCTCAAATCAAAAGAGTCCAGGAGGTTCATAAATTCTTTTACTTTTTGGTCACATTGATTATCTACATGAAAATTAAAGTCGCCGACTATTAAGAGTGCGTCATAGTTCGTAATTAAGATTGACATCAAGTCAGAGAATTCCTCAAAGAAAGACGCGTTGAATTTAGGAGGTCTATACACGGATAATACTAGAACGTGAGAAACTCCCTGAATAACAATGGCGAGATACTCAAAAGACTTGAACTTACCAAAACTGATATTTTTACATTTTAACCGGCTAGAGTAAATGTTTGCTAGCCCTCCACCTCTCTTTCCTTGGCGATCAGCACGAGTAAAACTGTAATCCGGAGGCGCAGATTCGATTAAAACAGCTGCGCCATCTGAGCTAAGCCACGTTTCACTTAGTGCAATAAAATCTATTTTTTTTTCACTAATAATGTCGTTGATAAAAAACGTCTTGTTAGTTAAAGCTCTAATATTTAATAGTGCCATATTCAATGTTTCGGAGGAGCAGAGATGAATACTATGTGCGTTATTGATATAGGGAACAGGAATTAAGTTATTTTTATTAGCGCCGCTCTGTGTGTATTTTTTATTTAATCTATGATCTGTTTTTACAGTTTTAATACATTGTTCATCTAAAGTAGTAACTTTAATTAAATTATTGGCGTTTATGCCGTATTGCCTAGATTTTCTATGTGCATTAAGATTGGTTATTACAGTATTTATGTTGCGCACTTTTATGGAAGATTTTTTTAAACAATTATCATGACCAAACACAGGAGTGGCATTTCGGAAGGGGTTAAAAGCAGAGATAGATAGTCAAGATAAACGAATTACCTTCGATATGTTTTCGGTGTTGGTGTTGGTCAAGTGGTTAGCACATTGGTCTTTTAATCAAACGGTTGAAGGTGTTCAAGACCAACATACACAAGTTAATTTCATAAAAAAAAAATTTTTTTGATTAATTGATATTGAACTTTTGTCAGATTACTTCAAAATGACAGTTAAGCAGCATTGGTCAAGTGGTTAGCAGGTTGAATGTTTAGTCAGATGGTCGAAGGTTTGAGACTAATGTACCAGACTTTCTTCATTTACATACAAATTTGATGAAATGCTCTTTTCAATGATTTAGTGATATTGGCTCAGTGAATAAAGTGTTGGGATTTTCTAAGAAAGATTGAAGGCTCGATTCTCCAACAGACAAACACACATTTCCAGTACTTCACACCTGTAATGGTTTCACCATGGTTAGGATTTTCAGAAATGAGAAATAAACAGGAATGAATGTTACGTTTCACTTTAAGATGGCAGGTTTGATTCCCCTCTGTCACTAATGTCTTTTCTCTCGAATCACGTCCCAAGTCAGGTCAAGGTTTTTGTAGCATGCTGAGGTCCATGTGGCATTAGAGTGGCTAATATATATAGTAAGTATAGAAAGATTTTTAAGTAACACAATTTTATTCAAAAATGCACAAGAAACTAAAAGAATATTTTTTTCTTGTTCTAAGATTTTGTTGGTTATATGTGACTAAAAATAAAATAATGGGGTGCCCATAGAAAAGTTAATTTAATTCATTTAAAATGCATAGATTCCTTAGAAAATAACTCTTAAACAATTTGAAAATTTCTCCAGTTATAACTATTATCCTACATACTTTCATCAACATTTAAATGATGTGTCATATTCTATCCATAGTTAAGCTGGTTAGAAATTTCACGTTAATGAATCTCTGCCCCACAATTGTATTTTTAGTCACATAAAATCTTAGTACAAGTAAAAAAATACTTTTTAGTGACATTTTGAGTAAAATCGTGTCACTTAAAAATCTTTTTTTTAACTTTCTCATATACATAGTGTAGAGAAAGTATAGGAATCGTGAAAAACTTTGACCTTGAAATTTTGATGAATCTTGACTATTTAGACCAGGGGTCCTCAATCACGGTCCTGGAGGGCCGCAGTGGCTGCAGGTTTTTGCTCCAACTCAGTTGCTTAATAAGAAGCCCTTATTGCTCAAGTAACACTTCTGCTTCACTTTAGTTGTCTCGCTCATTAAGACTTTGAACCCTTATTGCTTATTTTAGTCTTAAACAGCTGTATTCTTGGTTTTTAATTGCTCCTAATTAGCAATAACATGCAAATGACAAAAGAGACCAGCATTTCTCCATTTAGCTTGTTACCATTTACACCTCTGTGTGTATTTATTGTGCACTATTGGGTTTAATTAAACACTTGGAAGGAAAGTGAAGAGAAAATAGTGAAGGACTGAGAATTACTCGTCCATGTTAGCCTTCAAATCATTTGGATGATATCCTTAGAAAGGGGAAGAAAATCTAAGATATGAGAATGACCTGACATAGCAGAGTTAAAGCACTAACAAGCCATGAAATTAAATTATTGGCAAGAATTGCTTTCTAATTAAGCAACCGGGTTAGAACAAAAACCTGCAGCCACTGCGGCCCTCCAGGACTGTGATTGAGGACCCGTGATAGACCTTCCTGAGTCTGTAAATACCATTTTTTTGTCTGTCTGTCTGTGTGTAAACACGATAACTCAAATGCTTTCACCTGGTCAATGAGATTTTGTACACCTGCTTTATATCAAAAATAAGGAATCCTATCAACTTTGTACTTTAACTGAATACTTTTGCAAATTTTCAAGTAAACTATGGTTATAATTACAGATAGATGATTCAAATTTTGTGTATATATTTATAATGATAAAAAGCAAACAGATAGGAAATTTCAGAAAAATTACTCACCCGGAAGTAATAATTTATTTAAACAACCATACGAATTTTTTGTATTATTGTAAATGTGTACACGATATTAAAAACTGCATTCAATATAATGCATATTCTTTCAATAACTATTATTCATTTTATTTTAATTTATACATCATCAGTTTAACAATAATGTGTAAACATTGAACATGCCATGTAAATTTAAAGATGAAATGGGAACAATAAGCTGCTCGTGTTCCTGGTAATACATTTAATTTTATGATTTTTTTTTATTTCCGCCATCATTATCATAATAAATGTAACTAAATGCAGTTTTACCTAAAGCAATTTATTGCAACAAATATTACATAATACTAACACATTTCCTATGTTTGCACGTTATCTAGGTAATGCATATGTAATCATGAAAAAAATCCAACACTGTTTTCGACCTCCCTAAGTGCGAACATATTTTAATATAAAGTTTTATTATAAACAGAGATAAATGATGGTATATCAATATTATCAATTAGTTATGATGAGAAACAAAGAGATATGTTATTTAAGAAAATATTGCGCAACTGGAAGTGGTTCTGATCACCTTTTCCTCTATCACAGTATACGAGAAAGTCGAGGGGAGCGCACTCACGATTTTTTTAATACGCTATACATGTACAGTATATCTTTTTAAGAGTGGAGGACAGGCTAAATGACAATTAAATTCATTGCCACTAGTGGGCAGCGTAGGCTAATAAATCAGCTTAACTGGAGAAGGTTGCAGGCAGCTCATTCCAGATATTCACGTCTGTTAAAACATTTTCACTGAAAAAAGGTAATAATGCATTACATAATGTTTAAATTATGTATGTGTCATTGCCGATGTTCCGTGAATGAACATAATATCACACACAAATAAAACAAAGCCGTATTTTATTAAATCTGCAGTTGCTCCGTCCAGGGGATGACGTTATCCTGCATCCAGCCCTGCAAGCAGGTCCTCCAAATTGCTGGGAAAACTTGGGGTTTGGTGGCAGGATTGGCACTCCAGCCACCGTAAAACAACTCACACTGTTCAGTGTGGTGCTCAGTGTTGTGCAAGTTCACACCTCACAAGAACTCGCTCAAAGTTCAGTTCACACAGATTCAAATGAATACATTCACGTTCATAGTTCGCCATTTCAGTTTTGAACGAGTTCATGTTCAGTTCATTTTGTATTTTTTAAGGAGAGTGAGAATAAATGACCCATAGTTTATTTTTTTCAATTTTACATGCCTTACAATCTTGCATCCGGCGCCGCCGTGAGTGGCAGCCTTTTCAGCAGCTCCGTGTATGACTGTATATGTATGTGTACTTTTCTACTTTTATTTTTCTATTTTTATTTATTGATCACTCCTACCACTTTATTTTATGTGGATTCCTTCCCTGGACACACTTACTTTTACAACGTGGGCATGGATTTTTACACGCCGAGACTCGCCTATTCAAGTACTCAACTTCGGGCGCTGAGAACAAATGCCAGTGCCGGTGTGGTTCCATATTTACCCGACGAGGTAAGAAGGCGGTATCGTGGCAGCAGAGCCGGCACTAAGCTAAAAAAGAAGCGGCTTGCGAGAAAGTGGCGTTTCAAGCCTTCGGTGCCTTCTGTGATTCTGGGGAATGTGAACTCAATCTCAAATAAGATCGACGAACTGGCTGCGCTGGTGAAAAATGTCAGAACCTACAGAGAATGCAGTTTGTTGTGTTTCTGCGAAACGTGGCTAAATAACACCATCCCAGATGCCAACGTGGAGCTATCCGGGTTTAGCACAGTTAGAGCGGACAGAGATGCAAGTACCTGTGGTAAGCACAAAGGAGGAGGACTCGCTCTCTATGTTAATACATGGTGGTGTCACTCTGGACATGTTAACGTCAAAATCTCCACTTGCTGCAGGGACATCGAACTGTTGGCCGTAAGTTTACGTCCCTACTATTTGCCCAGAGAGTTTGGACACGTCATTGTTGTTATAGTATACATTCCTCCTCGGGCAGACGTGGAGTCAGCGAGTGACATCATCCATTCTGCTGTTGCTAAGTTACAAACGCAGCACCCTGAGGCGCTTGTGCTAATCTCTGGAGACTTTAACCATGTGACGCTGGACAAAACATTGCCTGCATTCTCCCAGTATGTGGACTGTAACACCCGGGGAAATAAGACTTTTGATTTACTGTATGCAAACGTTAAAGACGCATACAGCGCCACCCCGCTGCCTGCGCTTGGGAAAGGAGATCATAACCTGGTTCAGCTTCAGCCTCACTATAAACCAAAAGTTAGAGTCCTACCTGTAACCACACGATCATTCAGGAAGTGGACCCCGGAGGCTGAGAATACTCTGAGAGAACTTTTTGGAACTACAGACTGGGATATCCTGCAGGGATCTCATAATGAGAACATTGAAGAGGTTGTTGACTGCACTACTGACTACATCAACTTCTGTATGGACATTGTAGTTCCAGTAAGAACAGTACGCTGCTATGCTAACAACAAGCCATGGATTACAAGTGACATCAAGGGCCTTTTGAATCAGAAGAAAAGGGCTTTTAAAGACGGTGATCAGCATGAGCTCAAGCACGTGCAGAAGGAACTCCGAGTCCAACTCAGGGCGGCGAAGGAGCAGTACAGGAGAAAGCTGGAGCAGAAGTTGCAGAATAACAGCATGAAGGAAGTGTGGGATGGGATGAAGATCATCACTGGCTGCAGCTCGAAGCAGGGTGCCACCATCGAGAGAGACGTGAAGAGAGCAAACCAAATGAACAACTTTTTTAACAGGTTTGACCACCCTAACCCACTCTCACTCTCACCTCGGAGTACTGCACCCTCCACACATCCTTCTGCTGATACCAGCATAGGAAAAACATCCCCACCCATAATAACAACAGCGCAAGTGAGCAGAGAGCTGAGGAGACTTCGTGCCAGCAAAGCAGCGGGTCCAGATGGAGTATCGCCACGACTGCTGAAGGTCTGTGCATCGGAGCTGGGGGGTCCTCTACAGCGCATCTTCAACCTGAGCCTGGAACAGGGGAGAGTCCCGAGGCTTTGGAAAACATCTTGTATCACCCCAGTCCCAAAGGTATCACGTCCTAGTGAGCTGAATGACTTTCGGCCTGTTGCTCTGACATCACATGTGATGAAGACCATGGAGAGGCTGCTGCTTCACCACCTTAGGCCACAGGTTCAACACGCCCTTGACCCTCTGCAGTTTGCATATCAGGAGAAGGTGGGAGCGGAAGATGCCATCATCTATATGCTACACCGATCCCTCTCTCACTTGGACAGAGGCAGTGGTGCTGTAAGAATTATGTTTCTAGACTTCTCTAGCGCCTTCAACACAATCCAACCTCTGCTCCTTAGGGATAAACTGACAGAGATGGGATTAGATTCATACCTAGTGGCATGGATCGTGGACTATCTTAAAGACAGACCTCAGTATGTGCGTCTTGGGAACTGCACATCTGACATTGTGGTCAGCAACACAGGAGCGCCACAAGGGACTGTACTTTCTCCGGTCCTGTTCAGCCTATATACATCGGACTTCCAATACAACTCGGAGTCCTGCCATGTGCAAAAGTTCGCTGATGACACTGCTATCGTGGGCTGTATCAGGAATGGGCAGGAGGAGGAGTATAGGGACCTAATCAATGACTTTGTTAAATGGTCCGACTCAAACCACCTACACCTGAACACCAGCAAAACCAAGGAGCTGGTGGTGGATTTTAGGAGGCCCAGACCCCTCATAGACCCAGTGATCATCAAAGGTGACTGTGTGCAGATGGTGCAGACCTATAAATATCTGGGAGTGCAGCTGGATGATAAATTAGACTGGACTGCCAATACTGATGCGCTGTGCAAGAAAGGACAAAGCCGGTTATACTTCCTTAGAAGGCTGGCTTCCTTCAACATCTGCAATAAGATGCTGCAGATGTTCTATCAAACAGTTGTGGCGAGCGCCCTCTTCTACGCAGTGGTGTGCTGGGGAGGCAGCATTAAGAGGAAAGACGCCTCACGCCTGGACAAACTGGTGAGGAAGGCAGGCTCTATTGTTGGCATGGAGCTGGACAGTTTAACATCTGTGGCAGAGCGAAGGGCGCTCAGCAGGCTCCTATCAATTATGGAGAATCCACTGCATCCACTAAACAGGATCATCTCCAGACAGAGGAGCAGCTTCAGCGACAGACTGCTGTCACTGTCCTGCTCCACAGACAGATTGAGGAGATCGTTCCTCCCCCAAACTATGCGACTCTTTAATTCCACCAGGGGGGGTAAACGTTAATATTTAACATTATACATAGTTATTGTCTGTTTTTTTTCACCTGTATTATTATCATTCTTTAATTTAATATTATTTATTGTATCAGTATGCTGCTGCTGAAGAATGTGAATTTCCCATTGGGATTAATAAAGTATCTATCTATCTATCTATCTATCTATCTATCTATCTATCTATCTATCTATCTATCTATCTATCTATCTATCTATCTATCTATCTTATATTAGGCTATTACAATGTTCATGAATAAAATACAATAATTATGAAGACTTTTTTATTTAAATGTACACTTTATTGAATTATACCCAGCAACAAACACGTATAACTATATATGCTATTATCCTCCCGGTCAAAATAGAAATTAAACAGAAACAAGTATACATATAACCGTATACATTTCCAACCGTGTGACACAAACGGTGACAATGCGGAACCAGCGTGTAGGTGAACTAACTTATTACACTGCCGGTCAAAATTCGCGTCACATATTGCATATCCAACGGGGAAAAATATAAAGTGGCCTCGAGAAGTTCAACGTTTTCCTAAAAGCGAAAGCGGATCTTCGCCGCGTGCTCGTATCATCGAGGGTGCAGCTTAAGCACAAGCAGGCAGACACAGACAGTGCCCATTTTATTTGACATTATCTTTTCTGAATACAAATAAATGGCAAAAAAATTCGTACGAAATAAATAACTGCAAAAATCCACTATTTGTTGTTATCCGAATCTCCGTATTCGGGTTCGGTTCCACCCCTATATTACAGGGTAAGGCAAACCGTTTAATGTGAACCTAAACCAGATCCAGAATGTCACGTAAAACTGAACTAGCTTGCATTCAAGTTCTTCACTTGCAAATACGTTGCGTTAAATTCACCGCTCTTAGAAAAATGAGCTTGTTCAGTGAACTCACTCTTTTGAACTATCATGTACAACACTGGTGGTGCTAAGGGTATCACCCGTTGCACAGCTGCACTCGGATGTCAATCCGGGTGTTTTGCCGTGTGATAGGAGCGGCAACGCGCTGTAATCTGCGCATGCTCCTAACCTCAATCAATCATATTAAAAACGACTGCTCCCGGCCAGAACCTCAGAGCTTTTGGGAGCTGAAGCAAGAAGTCTAGCAACACCACTGAGTGTAGAGCTGCAGACTTGACTCTAGCTGAGACATACTATTACTACTACTATTACTAATAATAATAATAATAATAATATTGTTATCAGTGGCGTAGCTAGTGTAGCGCCCTAAGGTGGGCCCATCCTGTCTAATATAACTGTTAATAATTTATTCACAACTAGATCACAGGGGCCATCTGGGCAGTAGGGTCCCCAACTGCGTCACTATCAGATCACACACTGGTAACAAACAAACCGGGTCTCTAAATGGAATTTGTAATAACTTTTTTAAACGCTTTATTACAGCTGCTGTAAGTTAGCAAAAATAAAGTAAATTGTGGGAATGGGATGTGGATGGTGTGGTTAGTATTACTAGTACATAAATATATGTAAGATGTGGACCCGCTTACTTTTCCAAGACAACTTTGTGAAGGAAGATGATTAAAATGTAACATAAGCTAGAAAGTAGAAACTGTTGTGTGCTATAAAATGAAGCCATTTCAATTTGTGACAAATTAAAACGACAACACCGGCTGACAGGATCACAATCGACCTGTTTTACACAAGTTCTGAGAAAATGGACATCACAAAGTGAGGTGTCAATGGTTCCAAGAAATTTGCCTTGTCCGTAGGAAATTGATTGGTCATATATATGTTTCCTTAAGAGGCATTCGCTCTCTAGAAATGTATTCTTTTCAATTGCGGCGTTCTAATTAACCTGAATTTAAATAATTATAAATAAAAAGGTATTATCCCCCTCCAGCATGCAATAAGATGGTTAAAAGATTACACGAGAAGTAAAAAGGATAATTTAACTCTTTACTGACGGGTTCATGCGGTATTACAGACGGGAAGCTTTTGACAGACATGTCAAGCAATGTGGGAGTCTTGACCTACACAGTCTGCCATCTTTTGTCGCCACGCTGAAACGATTTTCACCGGACGGAAGACATAATCTTCCGCCCAGCAGCTTCAAAGTGTGTTGGCCATAGGTCCATTCTTATATACTGGTTGCTCCATGTGCAGGCTCTTGGCTCCGGATCCAAACAAGGACAGGAAAGGACTCAAACCCCACCTTCAAAAATACAGGAATAGCACAATGCCTACATACAGTTCTCATTCTCCCAACAAGGAAAGAGAATGGTGTGCTGACAGAAGACAGAAATACACTAGTCTGTCTTTAGGCTGACTATTCAATTCTCCAGTTGTCTTTGGCTCTCTTGTCCTGTGCTTGGCTCGGCAATTCTAAATGCTGATGCTGTGCCCCTGTGTACCATACCTGGTCGGCCTGTATGAATGAGTCCATAATAGTGGGCACAGAGAACAGTGACATTAAACTTAAATAACAAAACATAGTATAACAATATATTATGTGTTTGTCTTTGGTAGTTTCTCCATTTTTAACAGTTTTAGCAGATAGTACCTGATCTGAATCCTTTGTATCACTACTTCCAGACTCAGTAGTTGCGACCATTTCAATCACTGCTCTGTCTGCATAACCTGCTTGCGACTGTTATGACGATTCACCAGCATCAACATTCTCAGTTACCACCTCTGGCTCCTGCTCAGTTTTGAGAAAGGTAGAAATCTCAGTAACTTAGCGTTTTTCAATTCCTGTTGCAGACGTGCCTTACATTTAGCAGCACCACTCTTATAATGTTTGCCAGATCCGCTGCTACTGGCCGACATGGCATTGTATGGCGAGAGTATAAAAAGCGTCAAATTGTTGAAATATTCTGCATTTGCCAACTAACGGGGACCACAACTTAACAACAGAATTGCTATGATTTACTGTTTACGAGTTTGAATTTCAAAAATTGTTGACATCAAATCAAAGTACAAAAGTAACAATTATTTACGATAATAATGTATTTTTACACTATACATGTGACGTCCTTTCAAAACGTGTTCTGTTCACATCTGCTATGGCATGCCATAGGTCGCCAAATTTGGGAATGTGCACGCCTAGTACGTGTTGTGGCTCTGATTAGGCTCCAAGCCTCCAAACTCCCAAAGTCTAAATTTGTGTAAACTAATGGGAACTGCAATGGGATGTCGTTTCGCACCCCATTACGCAAACTTATTCATGGCAAGATTAGAACGGGACTTCTTGTAAACATGTGCAATAAAACCAATGCTTTACCTTTGCTACATAGATGACATTCTTATAATCTGGACTGCAAGTGAAAAAGAACCTTCTTTGCTTCCATAGGAATTACAATTCATTCCACCCCAACATAAAACTTAAATTAAATTATTCACAAACAGAAATCAGCTTTCTGGACACTACCATTCGCATAAAGGACGGTACCCTTATGACCTCTATTTTTCACAAACCAACAGACAGACGGACATACCTAAGAAATGAAAGTTTCCACCCAAAGCATATATGGAACTCCATCATCTACAGCCAGGCAATACGTTACAATCATATTTGCTCAGACCCAGTGGATCGGGACACACAACTGCAGAAACTCAGGACAGACTTCATCAAACAAGGATACACTCCCAAATCAACAGACCTACAAATCAGGAGAGCTACGGTTATACCCAGAGAAAACCTTCTGGAATACAAAGGTGCAGAAACCAAGAACTGGGTCCCACTAGTTGTAACTTATCATCCACATCTGGAAACACTTCGCAAAATTATGAAAGAGCTTCAACCCATGGTACAGAAAGACAATAAACTGAAGGATATATTCCCAGAACCTCCCCTCCTTGCATATAGACAACCACCAAACCTCAAACAACTGATTGTCCGACACTCTATGTGTGGCTCGGCAGCAAGTGGCACATCTCCCTGCCTACAGAACAGGTGTGGCACCTGTGCACATATCTACACGACAGATCAGGTAGTTATATCAAATTGCCAGCAGGAGCATAAAATAAAGGGTTCGTTCACATGCAAATCTGCTAATGTGGTCTAGCTAATCATGTGCATAAGGTGACTCAACACTGGACTGTATGTTGGGGAAACTGGTCAGACACTGCGCCAGCCAATGAACTCACATAGATTTCATATTAATCAGAACAGTGTTGATCTTCTGGTGGCTGCACATTTTAACAGTAATGACCACAGCATAAAGGATCTGAGGGTCACTGTGCTTGTGGGTAATTTCAAGGCGAAGAGAATGGGAATATGAACTTATGCTTAAATTCAACACTCTACAAAAAGAGTTTTATGACCAGATATGTGGACTAACAGACTGATTGACCAGCAGACTACATCGGAGGCCTATTTTACAGACAATGCACTTCAAAAAAACCTTACAGGACTTTCTATAGTGATGGTTATCTTATCTCCACATTTTATTAGTTAATTGTTGTCTTCTTTCAGGGTTAATTCATCTCAGGTATATTTATTTTGCTAACATTTGAACAAAAAGGTTGTTAAGATGAAAGAAAAAAATTACTTTGCTGTCCCAATATAAGCTTGAGTATTTTTCAGTTTCTTTGCTACACCTTGTCTGATGAAGGGGCCTTAGCTGCCTCGAAAGCTTGCATTTGTAATCTATTTAGTTTGCCAATAAAAGGTGTCATTTCACCCTACTTTCTCTTGTATCAATATAAACTCTTTGTATTTATATAGCACTTTTCTCACTACTTAAAGCATTCAGGAATTGCAGGTTAAGTGCCTTGCTCAAGGGCCCAACAGAGCAGAGTCCCTATTGGCATTTACAGGATTTGAACCGGCAACCTTCCGAATGCCAGTGTAGATCCCTAGCCTCAGAGCCACCACTCCACCAGATATGGCTAACACGGTACAACACTCTACTGCTATTGTTCTATTCAGGAAACATTTCTATCCAATGCTACATATACACTGCTGTTTTTTCTAAGACTCTGTGAAGCACCTTGAGCATGGGAAAGGCACTATATAAAAAAAAATGTATCATTATTATTACTATACAACACACTAATTCATCATCAAAGATAATACTGCAGTCTATCTATCAATCAATCTATTTAACTGCAAAATATTAGTAATTATAAGAACAGTGTTTATTTCAATTACAGTTCCAAATAACACATTGTAAAATCAAACAAATTATAAATAAGCATTTAATATGAACAGTATCACACTGTCTGATCTTCTTCTTTCAGCTGCTCCCATAAGGAGTCGCCAGAGTGGATCATCTTCTCCCATCTCTTCCTGTCCTTGTCATCTTGTTCTGTTACACCCATCACCTGCATGTCCTCTCTCACCACATCCATAAACCTTCACTTAGACCTTCCTCTTTTCCTCTTCCCTGGCAGTTCCATCCTTAGCATCCTTCTCCCAATATACCCAGCATCTCTCCTCTGCACATGTCCAAACCAACGCAATCTCGCCTCTCTGACTTTGTCTCCCAACCTTCCAACATGAGCTGACCCTCTAATGTCCTTGTTTCTAATCCTGTCCATCCTCGTCACCCCAATGCAAATCTTAGCATCTTTAACTCTGCCACCTCCAGCTCTGTCTCCTGCTTTCCGGTCAGTGCCACCGTCTCCAGCCCATATAACATAGCTGGTCTCACTACCGTCCTGTAGACCTTCCCTTTCACTCTCGCTGATATCTGTCTGTCACAAATCACTCTCGACACTCTTTTCCACCCATTCCACCCTGCCTGCACTCTCTCCCTCACCTCTCTTCCACAATCCCCATAACTCTGTACTGTTGATCCCAAGTATTTAAACTCCTCCACCTTCACCAGCTCTACTCCCTGCATCCTCACCACTCCACTGACCTCCCTCTCATTCACATATGTGTATTCTGTCTTGTTCCTACTGACCTTCATTCCTCTCCTCTCATATCTCCACCTCTCCAGGGTCTCCTCAACCTGCTCCATGAGGACTCCTGTCTAATCTCGTCTGTCAGTCGGTCCATCACCATTGCAAATAAGAAAGGGCTCAGAGCCGATCCCTGATGTAATCCCACCTCCACCTTGAATGCAGATCTCACCACTATCACACTTACCTTGTACATATCCTGTACAATAAATAGCAAATTCATGATATAAACAATAATCTGAGAAGTTTCACACATTAAATTAATTACAGTATCTTTAATCATGAATTTTTGCATTATGATTTTGTGACCACTGGCTATCCTGTTCTTTAATCAAAACATTAAGCTCTTTTGTATTGTTTAGTATTTTTTTTTTAGCACTAGCTGAATTACCCAGCATTGCCTGGGAGGAAAATAAGGTGTTTTTTTAATTGTTTGAGAAAAATATAATTAAAAAAAACACAACTTTAAAAATAAAAATAAATTAACAAACAATGAAGACTCACTGATGTGCTTGTCTTATGGTCTTGTATGTATGTTATCATCCAGCTGACGCTAAAACCCGGCCAACTCTGTTTAATTTCAAAAGCAACAGGCGGGCTGTGGAGCTCAAACATAAAGAATGCTGGCATCACCTCAAGTTCTCCCTCTGGTGGTCGTTCCGAGTGTCAACTGGATGATAACACACATACAAGACCACAAGATCACCCCCCACCCTATCCAGAAGGGGGTGGGTTAGGTTGAATTTTACCCTACAGTATCTTTAGTCGACCAATGAGAAACATGTGTACCAAGTTTCATTAAAATCACTCCAGCCATTCTGAAGTGATGCTGGAACATACATACGTACATCCATCCATTATCCAACCCGCTATATCCTAACTACAGGGCCACGGGGGTCTGCTGGAGCCAATCCCAGCCAACACAGGACGCAAGGCAGGAAACAAACACTGGGCAGGGCGCCAGCCCACTGCAGGGCACTCACACACACACCCACACACCAAGCACACACAAGGGACAATTTAGAATCGCCACATACATTGACTTATATATATATATATATATACATTTTATTGAATTTATTCAAAGCAAATAACATTCCATACAAGCAAGTCAAATTTTACAGAACTAGTTCAGTTTAGTATTAATAATGATGGCATCTGACTGTATAATAATGTGTAGCTAGAAAGGCTGAAGTTTCATCATTCCTCATAAGCCATTTAGATAGATGGCCCACTTTGAATGCCGAGACGTTTTTTGAATGCTGTACTCTAATGCGCTGTATCTTTTCAGACAAGAAGGTTATAAATCTGCGTATATCATAGTTTTTAGATCCCTTGCTCAAAGAAACTATTGAAAACCTAAAAATTGTGGCACAGTTTGACAGCAGGTAGTGGTGCTGCCATGTCCCAGCACTTATTGACCCCACTTCGCCTTCTCCTGTTTGTGCAGAAAATTACGGAGATAAAAGAAGAGCAGCAGCACCAACAACAGTCGCAAGTGCAGGAGAGCTGAAGAAAATGTTAGTTTTTTTTTTTTGTGCGGCCATGTTACAAAAAATAATGGGTGAAATTCTATAAAGCCTTGCTTGATTGCTCTCCTGTGCTTCTCTGGGCTCTCCTTTTCAAATTAGCAGGAATATTTGTGCTTAGTGGGCGGCATGATGGCACATTGCTAGCACTGCTTCCTCACAGTATGGAGACCTGGGTTTGTCTCGGGTCCTCCCTACGTGGAGTTTGCATGTCCTCCCCGTGTCTGTGTGGGTTTCCTTCCACAGTCCAAGGACATGCAGGTTGGGTGGATTGGCGATGTTAAATTGGCCTGTGTGTGTGTGTTCACCCTGCAATGAACGGCACCCTGTCCAGTAATTGTTCCTGCCTAGAGGGTGATGTTTGTTGGCAGAGGCTTCAACTTCTCCATCACCCTGCTCAGCAAAAGCAGGTTGGAAAATGAGTGAATGGATTTGTGGATGGGTTTACCGTCCAGCAAATGATCATTTGTTAAGTATAAGATGGGAATCCCAAATAAGAACTGGTGGTGGAGTTATCTTAATTCTTTATGTTCAATAAATAAATACAATTTGCCTATTGAATTCTTTTTTATGTTATTTAATTAGTCCTCTAGATGTTTTATATAATTCATAATCTGTTTAAAGGATAAGTTAGGTATTTTTCAAACTGTAGTTATTTCTTTACAAACATGATATATATTCTGTAGCCACAAGGGGGTGCCAGAGAGCCCCAAATCACAGACAGTAAAGCATCACATCATTTTTTAATTCCCTCCTGAAGCACCTCTCCAACTCTCCTTCCAATAATAGTCATCGTCCAACCCGCTATATCCTAACACAGGGTCACAGGGATGTGCTGGAGCCAATCCCAGCCAGCACAGGGCAGGAACAAATCCCTTGCAAGTTGCCAGCCCACTGCAGGACACACATACACACAACAAGCACACTCTAGGGACAATTGTAGGATCGCCAAAGCGCCTAACCTGCACGTCTTTGGAGTGTGGGAGGAAACCCACACAGACACGGGGAGGACATGCAAACTCCACGTAGGGAGGACCCGGGAAGAGAACCCAGGTCTCCTTATGGCGAGGCAGCAGCTCTACCACTGCACCACCGTGCCACCCTCTTCCAATAATATACCACAAATACAATTTTAAATGCAATACACCATTGAATCGTTCTTCCTTCTGTGCTCCAGCTGAGTGTTGCTCACTTCCTCCCAACTCTGATTCCAAGAGCTATGGAAGCATGCTCCTTTTAAGGCAAAACCGGGAGTCCCACCAGTGATGTTACGTGGCCCAAATGGGAGCACTTCAGGGCTCCAGGGAGATCTTCCCCCAGCAGCGCCCTCTGCTGTCCCCCCGGGGGAATCCTACAGGGCTGCACTTCCAGACTCCAACTCCCATGCAGCCCTGCAGGTATACCTGCTGGTTTCTAACATCTTTGGGCATCCCAATCAGGCTGGGTATTGGAGGTGAGGAATTGACCTCCATCCAGGGTAGGGCACCCACTCGTTCTCTGGGGCATCTACAATGTATTTGCCACACACAACTGTGTTCTAAAGTTAAGCATTTTCTATAAATTAAGAAAAAAAAAATAAAATTAATATATGTATTGTGGCCTGCAGGGGACACAGCAGCCTCCTAAACCTGACACAGACAGACACTAGGCACAAGTTCCAAGCACAACACACGTTTATTATTAGTGGGAATGTTTCCCTTTTGTTCCCACCTGCAGCACAGTACAATAAAGCACAAATGAACACAGAACTTTCTTTTTCCTTTCCTCCTTCTTTCTCTTCCCTCTTTTTTCTCCCTCTCGGTCACCTACATTCCTCCTCCGGCAAGCTTTGTCCTCTCCCTCCCAACTCTGGCTCCTTTTAAGTCGCACCTAGGATCACACCAGGTGGCCCATTAGCATGTTCCGGACGTACTCCCAGATGTGGCAGAGGCCCAACATAATAGGCCTCTGCAGCTTTTGCACTTGCACTGGTGACACCTACGGAAGCCAACAGGGCTGCAGCGAACTCCACGCTCTTTCCCCTGGTCCTTCCATCCAGCTGGCATCCCAGCCAGGCAGAGCCCCAGGTCGTCTGCAACAATATATACAGGTATATGCCAAGAGTCTGAAAAAATTGTATACACACTTTGAATGATTATAAATAAAAAGTTTATTAAGATACATTTAAGTTTTATAATTCAAATTAAAGAAGAAAAGTGTAGAATCAGTTATCACAAGCGTTCAAACTACTGGCTGCTCAGGCACTGCTGATAAAGTGGAACAATGGATCTGCAAACATCACAGATCTTTCATTTGGTATTTGAATGCATTATCTTTCATTGACTATTTTCAGTATATCGATCATTGCAGTTTTGTGAGATAAACCTTAACTTTGACGTGACCCCATTAAAAAAAAGGTCCATTGCCATGAGGTTTGGAGAACACGAGGGCTACCTCTTCACCCAATCCATTTGTTTGTCAGATTTTTTGTCACATCATGATGGTAGCAGGCAATACTTCCCCTGGGATGCCAGAGGGCAGTCCTCCTGGGTGGCTGTGGCACCACGGATTCCTGCAGGGCAAGCTGGTGGCTTGTGTTAATGGTACAGCCCTGTTGGGTTCTGTGAGGGCCACCAGGGGGAGCTGCAGAGACCTACAGTGGACTTCTACTGCACCTGGGAGTGGCTCCAGGTAATACTGATGAGCTACCTGGAGCACTCCCAGGACCTGAATAAAAGGAGACGCCTCACTCCATTCAGGGAGACAGAGATGGGAGGAGGTGGACAAAGCTTGCCTGAGAGGAGAGGAGTTGGAAGGATGGAACGAAAGATGAAGAGAACAAAAGTAAAGGATTGAGATTTATATTGTGCTTAGCTACACTGCTGTGGGGAGAGAGAAAATGCTTCAAAACTGTATATAAACCATGTATGTTGGACTGGAAGTTGTGTCTGCCTGTCTGTGTTTGGTTAGGGTGACTGTACGCACCCCGGTAGTCCACAATATATATATATATATATATATATATATATATATATATATATATATATATATATATATATACAGTAGTAGCAGTAGAGGCTTTTATCGACCTCTTCAGCCCTCAGGTACCATGCCAAACACCAGGTAAAAGACCAATTATTATTTATTAAATAATAATACTGTACACAAAGCACCCTCCACTCCACACTACTCATACAACAACCAATTCTCTCAATCCAATAATCACTCCTCCTCTCCCAGACACTTCGCCACCCTACCTCCCAGCTCACCTCAACGTCTGGGATTTCCCATCGTCCTTTTATATTCCCTGACCTGGAAGTGGTTCCACCCTACAGTCCATGTGATTCCTTATCACTTCCGGGTCAGATAAAAAGTCCTTTTCTACATCCCGGAAGCACGTCATTTCCTTTGTCGCCTTGCTTACGACGTACTTCCGGGTTATAGGGCACAAACAACTCTCTGGGCCTCCCTGCAGAGTCATCTGTTGGCCCCTGTGGTATCCAGCAGGGCTGTAAAGGAAAACTCCATCGTCCATGATTCCCTGCTGGTATTCGGGGCACTTCCATGCCGCAGGGACAGCTCCATCTGGCGGCCTGGAGGTATTGGCCGGGGTATCAGGCCGGCCATCCCTCACAAATATATATATATATATATATATATATATATATATATATATATATATATATATATATATATATATATATATATATAGTACTGTGCAAAAGTTTTAGGCAGGTGTGAAAAAATGCTGTAAACAAAGAATGCTTTCAAAAATGGAAGTGTTAATCATTTATTTTCATCAATCAACAAAATGCAGTGAATGAACAAAAGACAAATCTAAATCAAATCAATATTTGGTGTTACTACCTCTTGCCTTCAAACCAGCATCAATTCTTATAGATACACTTGCACAAAGTCAGGGATTTTATAGGATTCTAGTCAGGTGTCTGATCAACCAATTCTACCAAACAGGTGCTAATGATCATCAATGTCACACGTAGGTTGAAACACAGTCATTAACTGAAACAGAAACCGCTGTGTAGGAGGCTTAAAACTGGGTGAGGAACAGCCAAACTCTGCTATCAAGGTGAGGTTGTGGAAGACAGTTTCATGTCATGGCAAGACTGAGCACAGCAACAAGACACAAGGTAGTTATACTGCATCAGCAAGGTCTCTCCCAGACAAAGATTTCAAAGCAGACTGGGGTTTCAAGATGTGCTGTTCAAGCTCTTTTGAAGAAGCACAAAGAAACGGGCAACGTTGAGGATCGTAGACGCAGTGGTCGACCAAGGAAACTTAGTGCAGCAGATGAAAGACACATCAAGCTTATTACCCTTCGAAATCAGAAGATGTCCAGCAGTGCCATCAGCTCAGAACTGGCAGAAACCAGTGGGACCCAGGTACACCCATCTACTGTCCGGAGAAGTCTGGCCAGAAGTGGTCTTCATGGAAGAGTTGCAGCCAAAAAGCCATACCTCCGACGTGGAAACAAGGCCAAGCGACTCAAGTATGCACGAAAACATAGGAACTGGGGTGCAGAAAAATGGCAGCAGGTGCTCTGGACTGATGAGTCAAAATTTGAAATATTTGGCTGTCGCAGAAGGCAGTTTGTTCGTTGAAGGACTGGAGAGCGGTACAATAATGAGTGTCTGCAGGCAACAGTGAAGCATGGTGGAGGTTCCTTGAACGTTTGGGGCTGCATTTCTGCAAATGGAGTTGGAGATTTGGTCAGGATTAATGGTGTTCTCAATGCTGAGAAATACAGGCGGATACTTATCCATCATGCACTACCATCAGGGAGGCGTATGATTGGCCCCAAATTTATTCTGCAGCAGGACAACGACCCCAAACATACAGCCAAAGTCATTAAGAACTATCTTCAGCGTAAAGAAGTCCTGGAAGTGATGGTATGGCCCCCACAGAGCCCTGATCTCAACATCATCGAGTGTGTCTGGGATTACATGAAGAGACAGAAGGATGTGAGGAAGCCTACAGCCACAGAAGATCTGTGGTTAGTTCTGCAAGATGTTTGGAACAACCTACCAGACGAGTTCCTTCAAAAACTGTGTGCAAGTGTACCTAGAAGAATTGATGCTGTTTTGAAGGCAAAGGGTGGTCACACCAAATATTGATTTGATTTAGATTTGTCTTTTGTTCATTCACTGCATTTTGTTGATTGATGAAAATAAATGATTAACACTTCCATTTTTGAAAGCATTCTTTGTTTACAGCATTTTTTCACACCTGCCTAAAACTTTTGCACAGTACTGTATATATAGATATATCCAGCAGTGTATATATATATATATATATATATATATATATATATATATATATATATATATATATATATTATAGATATATATATAGAGAGAGAGAGAGATAAAATGGCCAGGAACCCTTCCAGGCAAGACACCAGCTGGATGGTAGGACCGGGGAGAGAGCATGTTCAGGGCATTATCTTCCCTGGTACACTAGAGGACATCATGGATTCCCCCCAGGGAATGCTGGGAGTTGTAGTTCAATGCAGCCCTGTTGGATTATACATACATAGACCTTTGGTTTAGTAAAAGCTGCAGTCTCTAACAAACATATTCCCAGGGATTGAGCGTCCCCTGCTGGGTACAGGGTCTGAATACTAACATGAATGAGAAATTTCCATTTTTGATTTTTAATAAATTTGCAAGCCTTCCTGAAAACGTCTTTACTTTATCATTATGGGTTATTGGGTGTAGATTGATGAGAAAAATGGCAAATTTATTCATTTAAAATTAAACGTATAACACAATGCAGTGTGCAGAAAGTGACCGAGTCTGAATATGTTCTGAATCCACTCTATTCTTGTATACACCCGGACATGTCATTAGAATGTGGGAGTAAAACCAGAGTATACAAAAGAAAACCAGGGGGCTGAGTTCAGTTGTTTAATGGACAGAATAAAAATCAGTGTTTTGAATTTTAGAGCTAAGAGTATATTAATATAGGAAAATGGATGAAGGTTGTGGAGCAGCAAGTAACAAGCAGAGAAGTAGGCTCAAGACAAAATGACAACTAGTGCAGAATCCCACCCTTAAATAAGGCCTGATTTCAGAAAACTGGACGTCAGATAGTTCAGCAGTGGCAAATCGTTGGCAAAGTAGTGAAACCTTACAACAAAAATCAAAATGGTATGAGAATGTAAAAGAGACAAAACACTGTGAACTCAAATCTAATCCTTTATGTCTGCTTTCCTTCCATTTTTGCTCATTATTAGCTTAACACTTTGTTTGTCTTACTGCAGAATACAAGGTTCTGATTAATGGCCTGATCTGCTAACAAAGCCAGTATCCGACCTGACCTATTAGACACAGCTCGGTCTGGAATGCCCCTAAAGATCAAGGCCTTTGGTGCCCTCATAATGGACGAGGGTCACTCGTGAATGGACAGGTGAGCTTTTTCACCCCAGTTCTCTGCTTTTACTTGCCTGCCCAGAAGGGAGAGTTAACTGCAGAAACGCAACAAAAGGCATTGTAAAAATGCAAAGAAGCACATTGTTAAGAATGCTGGTTATAATTTATAGACCTCCAATTAAAATAAATACTGTATGTGCAATGAAGGATCCTCAGGTAAGTCTCACTCACGACTCTCTGTGATTGTACTTCTCACAAACATTTGGTCCGCTTTTCAGAATGTCTTCTTATTAACGGGGTGACATTCTTTATTCTTCATTTTCTGTCATTAGCCGTGTCATTGTTATATGTAACCGGAGGTGAAAATCCTCCATGAAGGTCTGTGCAGGACAAGAAAAAAAAAAAACGGTAACTAATAAATGTCAAGAAAGGGCACATTCAACGCTCTCACAATGACAGGCTACAACATGCAAACAGCTGGGGCAAAAACGCACATTCCAAGGGTCACAACTCTCAATCATTCACCGTTTACTTTCCTGATTCAAGTGTGGATAAGGTTAAAGATGTTCGGGATAAAAGAATGTCAAAATGAGCTTTGCACCTTTTTAAGCTGCTTTCAGATCTCAGGGGGGTCATTATCTTTTCACTCACATTCCACATCATTCATTCCATTTCGAAACAGAGGCATTCCCCAATTCCTGAATTTCCCCGTAGTTGGTCGAGATCCCGAAGTGCAGTATCTTTGCCTTAATTAATCATTCGT
Source organism: Erpetoichthys calabaricus (assembly GCF_900747795.2). Classification (NCBI taxonomy): domain Eukaryota; kingdom Metazoa; phylum Chordata; class Cladistia; order Polypteriformes; family Polypteridae; genus Erpetoichthys; species Erpetoichthys calabaricus. The sequence continues at coordinate 22,269,242 of NC_041401.2, read as the reverse complement.
TCTGTGTCTAATGAGTCTGTACTCCAGTCCACCATTATTTTTAAATAGCTTATTATTCTTTTAGCCTTTTTGCTAGTCTGCCCCCTGGGTTTCTCTTCTGTCTTTCCAAAGTCAGGCTTACATGTCTTACATTTCTTTTCACTGCTATGCTGATGATACTCAGGTTTATATTCCTGTCTGCAACTCTGCAACAAATCAACTGCACAACTGTCTGTCTGAATTAAGATCCTGGATGGCTAATAATTTTCTTGATCTGAATCAAAATAAAACGGAGGTGCTTATAGTGGGTCCATCAGCTAAAGCCCAAATTGGTCTTGGACTTCTCGGCTCTTTCTCTGTCTTTTCCAAACCTTAAGTCTGCAATTTGGTGCTACCTTTGACAGTAACCTCGCTTTTGAGAAACAAGTTAATTCTGTAGTCAAGAGTTGCTTATTCCAACTTGGTCTATTAGGTAAGATAAAGCCTTTTTTTATCTTCTAGGGATCTTGCGAAAGCTACTCATGCGTTTATTTTTTCTCACCTTGATTACTGCAACTCGCTGTATTCTGGGATTAGCAAATCCCTGATACACAGGTTACAGTTGGTCCAAAATTCTGCTGCTCGCTTTTTGGGTTGGTGCAAGAAAGTTTGACTCTGTTTCTCCTATTTTAGCTTCTTTACACTGGCTGCCTGTCAGTTTTCGAATTGATTTTAAAATCTTGCTGCTAGTTGTTAAATCCTGCGGTGGGTTGGCACCCTGCCCAGGATTGGTTCCTGCCTTGTGCCCAGTGTTGGCTGGGATTGACTCCAGCAGACCCCCGTGACCCTGTGTTCGGATTCAGCGGGTTGGAAAATGGATGGATGGATATTTGTTAAATCTTTACATGGGCTTGCCTATTTACCTGAACTGTGTGTTTTACATCAGCCATCTAGAGTGCTTAGATCTTCTGGTCAGCTGTCTCTAGTTGTCCCTCGTACCAAGTGTAAAACTAAGGGGGACAGACAGGGCTTTTGCAGCTGCTGTGCCTCGCCTGTGGAACTCTTTACCTCATCATATAAAGGAGTCGTCTACAATTGAACTGTTTAAAACAAGACTAAAGACTCATTTCTATTCACTTGCATTCAGTGACCTTCAGTAATACTGATGGTCTCCTCTTTGTGATTATATAACATTACTTCTATTTTTTATGTATATAAAATAACTTCTATTTATTATGTATTTTATTTTATGTTCATATATTTTATTTCTATTTATGTTAATTGTTTTGTTTTTCTTTTATTCTATTATTGTAAAGCACTTTGGCCACAGCATTCCTATGTTGTTTTAAATGTGCTATATAAATAAATTGACATTGACATGTCATCCTGAGCACCGAAGTCTCTAATGCGAAACCTTCCATCACACTCTTATGTTTTTATATTTTCTCACCAACACAGCGCACAGCGCAGTGCACATCAAATCCAGAGCCCTGCTGTTGGCTTACTGCACTGGTCTACATACCCACAGGTCACCATTATGGTAGATCAGTTTCCACTACGTGTCTGATGAGGGACAACAAACTTGCAACTCACAGCTTCATAACCCTGACACCTCAATGGTGAACAATCAAACCCCTCAAAAGTAAAATTGTTAAATCCAGTTGTAGGTTTTTAGAAGAGAACTGAAAACAAACTTCTGACTTTAACCTCTGAGGGCTCACATCCTGACATGTCTACTCTGGATTTTTGTGGTCATTTGATTCTGTGGTTTAACCTAATGTGGCATAATAATAATCATTTTAATATATAATTACTGGGGGCTTTTCCCCCTACTTGCTTCGCTTGCCAACCCCCCCCCCCCCCCCCCAACACACACACACACCTCCTGCGCTACGTGCCAGCCACTTCACGTCTCTACTGCTCGCGTTGTGAAGAGAGGACCTGAACGCACCCCAAGGATACACAGTCGCTCCTCCGACACCCCGTCTTAAATGGTGATACAATGGGAAACACATCCAGTTTTTTTTTTTACCTCCTCTTTGCTCGATCAGCTGCTGGCTTGCTGCTGCTGCTGTGCCATGTGATCTGCATCTCGCCGCGGTGCACTTCTGTCATATCACCTATGTCCATATATTCAATCTCTTTTCGCTTTTAACTTTTCATCAATATCACATTGAATTTTGATTCCGTGTTTGGGATAACATCGTGACAACGCCACATTAAACTGCCCATGAGTGAATATCGTTTCTTTCTCTGTATAAGAAGTGTGTCTGACATAACGACGCAGGACTTTTCCAAATCTCTTTGCATAAGCTCTTGTCTCACGGGGCTTCCGGCCCCGGGCGTGGTTACATCGCTTGGCACGAAGACTCATCTCGTGGGATGTGTAAATGTCTCTGAGACAATCACGTCTTGTCTCCTTCCAAGATTTTCTTTTATAATAGAGAGAAATGACTATCCGTTCCCTGTAGTAGTGAACAGGTCAAACTTTAAAAACCATTAAAAACAGGTAACGCTAGCTAAGAGGAGGCAAGGTTACGCTCCAAAATTTGGCCAGAGGTAGAGCAACTTGAACGGAGGCTGGTGTGTGACTGAAGAGGGCCCCACCTGGCTCCCTACTCATGACGTCACGTTTCCCCTTCCCCTTGGCCTGCAGCCTCTCTCTCGGATTAGCGTGAATAAATCAGTCCTGCAAGCGAACTATGAATCTTAGCGTGATGAGAGAAGTCACAAAATCAACCGGAATGTTCAAGCAAATTCCAGAAAAAAACCCGATCTAAATCCATTAAGTAGATCTTTCGTTTGCTAGCTAAGAGGGCCCTGCCTCTCCTCCCCTCGGCCTGCTTCATCTCTCTCGGATTCGCGCAAATAAATCGGTACCACAAGTGAACTATGATGAGAGAAGTCGTAAAATCAACCATAATGTTCAAGCAAATTATAGAAAAAAATTATAGAAAAGTGGACAGACTGACGTTCAATTTTATATATAGAGAGATTTGGATAGGAATATAAGGAACAAACTGTTTTTTTGCAGATGATGCCAAGATAGGTGGATTTGACCGGTAATCGGGAATCCATTGAGTCATCAATGAGGCAGATAGGCTTGGGCAGATTTGTGGCAGATGAAATTTGGGATGGGTCAGCCAGCAATGACAAAAGGGTCACCATTTAAAAAAACAGAAATATTTGCTTACTTACCTTAACCCATTATACAAATTCTGCATACCCAAGCAACACCAGGATCTTTAGCTAGTATATAAATATATCTTGATCTCCATTGCAATTGCAGATGATGCCAACCTAGCTGGATTGGCAGAAAATCTGGATTCTGTTGAGTCATCACAGAGGGACTTGGACAGCAGACAGGCTTGGGTGGATTTGTGAATGATGAAGTTTAATGTCAATAACTGTAAAGTATTACACATAAGAAGTGAAAATGTGAGGTTTGAAAACACAATGGGGGATCTGAGACCTGAATGGGAGGTTTGGAAATTGAAACTACACCTGACAAGAAGGATTTAGGAGTCGTAGTGGACTCTAAGCTATCAACTGCCAGACGCCAGACAGTGTTCAGAAGCCATTAAGAAGGCTAACAGAATGTCAAGTTATATAGCGCCTTGATGTGTGGAGTACAAGTCCCAGGAGGTTCTGCTCAGGCTTTATAACACACCGGTGAGGCCTCATCTGGAGTCCTGTGTGCAGTTTTGGTCTCCAGGCTACAAAAAGGAAATAGCAGCACTAGAAAAGGTCCAGAGAAGAGCGACTAGGCCGATTCAGGGCTACAGGGGACGAGTTATGAGGAAAGACTAAAAGAGCTGAGCCTTTACAGTTTAAACAAAAGAAGATTAAGAGGAGACCTGACTGAAGTGTTTAAAATTATGAAGGAAATTAGTCCAGTGGATCGAGACTGTGACTGTAAAATGAGTTCATCAAGAACATGGGGACACAATTGGAAACTCGTTAAGGGTAAATTTCACACAAACATTAGGAAGATTTTCTTTTTACAGAGAACCACAGACACACAGAATAAGTTGACCAAGTAGTGTGTTGGACAGGTGGACTTCAGGAACTTTCAAAACTTGACTTGATGTTATTTTGGAATAATTAAGTGGATAGGACTGGTGGGCTTTGTTGGGCTTAAATTACCTGTTCTCGTCTGGATTGTTCTAATGTTCTAATGTTTTAAAATAAAGTCTGGGCTTTGTCTGTCCAACTCAAGAACCATGAAGCATGGTGGTGTCAAGTGTCATGCTATGGGGGTGCCTCTCAGTGGCAGGGACTGGGAGACTGGTCGGAATTAAGGGAAGGGTGAATTCAGGCCTATACAGAGAAGTCTGAAAATAACCCACTCCAGATGCACCTCAGAGTGGGGTCCCCTGTCAGCTCGACAATGTCCTAAAACATATGGCCAAGACAACGTTAAAGTGGTTTCAGGCCGGCCAAGTCTCTCACTGTCCTTGAGTGGCAAAGGATAACCCCCAGAGAACATCTGTGGAGTGACCTGAAGGGGGCTATTTACAGACACTTTCCATCTAATGTACTGCAGCATGTGAGGATCTGCCAAGAAGGATGGGATAAACTGCCCAAATAAAGTGTTCAAAGCTTGCAAAGACCTACCCCAAGAAGAGTAGAAGCTATAATTACTGGACATCTGGCTTCTAGAAAGTATTACATTATGGGTCTGAATGCTTATATTAAAAAAGAGATATGTTGGTTTATGATTTTTAACACATGTGTAAACCTTCCTGAAAACATGTTTTCACTTTGTCGTTATGGGTTGTTTACTGCACAATGATGGGCAAATATGGCAAATTTGTCAATTTAAAATGAAATGTACAACCCAAGAAAGTGTGCCGAAATTTAAGGGGTGTCACACACATATGCATGGGAGGCAGCTGAAGGGCTCACAAAGGGATAATTCCGTGTCAGACCAGGGGGTTGCAGGGTGCACTAATCCTCTCTCTTTTTCATCAGCAGACCAACCACGGGAAATTTGGCCTGGGCTGGAGGACGTCATTTTTGGTTGTCGACCCGACAACATCACTTCCGTTTCTTGCCCCGATGACATCACATCCCCTGTCTGGCTTTAAAACCACCATCTTTACCTGTTATGGTTGTTCTGTTGTTGGCCTGTTGAGACCTGTTCTGTGGAACCAACTTTTCAATTTTGGCCGCCTAATTCAAGTATATGGGCAGCTGCCTCCAAACCTCTACCTGTGTCTTTCCAATCTTTTCACAGGGGTCTGAATATTTTCTGAATCTACTGTAGATATCAAGACAGATTTTTCACTGTACAAAATTCTCCTATCATGTAATGCTCTGAACTTGGCTACAAGTGGACCGGCAGTAATTGTGCTCTCAATAGTTTAAGACAAGTAGGGAAAGATTTTTTTTTTTTCTCAATATGGACTGAGATTGAGTCTGTGACAAGACATGTAGCAGAACAAGACAGGGGCCTAACACCATCACTCACAATTGGGTTTTTTTTTCCCTGTATACATTTTAACATAACCTAAGTCAGGAAACATACTGTAGATGCAGTGAACAATTTTTAATTGAATTGCACCATGCTTTGCAAAGATTGATGAGAAGTACATCAGGTCAGAGGCAAATTTCCATTCTTTATCCATTTCCCAATACTGTCTTTAATTATCTTCAGGGGAATTTGAGCGCATTTCTCTGACTTTGGCATTTGGTACCTGCTTTGCCATTGCTGAGTTCACCTTTTGTTTCTTTCACCACTTCAAGTCTCGTTCTCAGATTTGTTCACTCGTTGGCAAGTGTGGAAGAAAATTGTAGTGTTTTGGCTTTAATGGGAGTGATAGGCTGCTATAGTGCAGTGGAATACCCTGCTAAGAAATTATAAGGTTAAAATGTAATGTCTCTGTCATCTGTAAGGCTAGAATGTAATGTTTCTGTAAATTATAAGGTTGAAATGCAACGTCTTTGTAAATTGTATTGTACCAGATAAGAAAGAGTGGAATGCTAAACATTGTTAAACTGCACATATACAGTCTGAACTTTAACCCTTTAGAATCTTCTTCTTCTTTCGGCTGTTCCTGTTAGGGATTGCCACAGCGGATCATCTTCTTCCATATCTTCCTGTCCTCATCATCTTGTTCTGTTACACCCATCACCGTCATGTCCTCTCTCACCATATCCATAAACCTTCTCTTAGGCCTTCCTCATTTCCTCTTGCCTGGAAGCTCTATCCTTGTCGTCCTTCTCCCAATATATCCAGCATCTCTCCTCTGCACATGTCCAAACCAACGCAATCTCGCCTCTCTGACTTTGTCTCCCAACCGTCCAATTTGAGCTGACCGTCTAATGTCCTCATTTCTAATCCTGTCCATCCTCATCACACCCAATTTAAATCTTAGCATCTTTAACTCTGTCACCTCCAGCTCTGTCTCCTGCTTTCTGGTCAGTGCCACCGTCTACAACCCATATAACATAGCTGGTCTCACTACCGTCCTGTAGACCTTCCCTTTGACTCTTGCTGATACCCTTCTGTCACAAATCACTCTTGTCACTCTTCTCCACCCATTCCACCCTGCCTGCACTCTCTTTTTCACCTCTCTTCCACACTCCCCGTTACTCAGTACTGTTGATTCCAAGTATTTAAACTCATCCACCTTCGCCAACTCTGCTCCCTGCATCCTCACCATTTCACTGACCTCCCTCTCATTCACACACATGTATTCTGTCTTGTTCCTACTGACCTTCATTCCTCTCCTCTCTAGAGCATATCTCCACCTCTCCAGGGTCTCCTCAACCTGCTCCCTACTATCGCTACAGATCACAATGTCATCAGCAAACATCATAGGCCATGGGGACTCCTGTCTAATCTCGTCTGTCAACCTGTCCATCACCATTGCAAATGAGAAAGGGCTCAGAGCCAATCCCTGATGTAATCTCACCTCCATAACTCCTACCACAGGCCTCACCACTGTCACACTTCCCTCGTACATATCCTGTACAACTTTTACATACTTCTCTGCCACTCCTGACTTCTTATACTTATAGAACACCATAATTTAACCCTGTAGAATAAAGAAGGTAAAGTGGACAGCGCTACAAATAAGCAAATCAATGAAGTATTGTGCAGCGTGATTAAATCATGCTTCTGAAGAGAATTAATCAGTAAAATGTTAACATTATACCCTGTGTTGTGTGAGCCTGTTCTGACAGCAAAGTGGTTGTAAATAAAATTTTGTGTCTCAATTCAATTGGCCCTTCTCATAAGAAGAAAACAAATGCGCGATGACAAGCTTCCTCCTGCCTGGGTTCTTCTCTTTCTTTCCACACAAGTTTTTCAGTCAGTCAGTGCCCAAACCGCTATATCCTAACACAGGGTCACGGGGGTCTGCTGGAGCCAATCCCAGCCAACACAGGGTGCAAGGCAGGAACAAATCCCATGCAGGGCGCCTGCCCACCGCAGGGCGCACACACATACACACACACACCAAGAACACACTAGGGAGAATTTAGGATCACCAATGAACCTAACCTGCATGTCTTTGGATTGTGGGAGGTAACCCACGCAGACACAGGGAGAACATGCAAACTCCACGCAGGGAGGACTCAGGAAGCGAACACAAGTTCTTCAGTTCCTTAAATAATGTATAACATGAAAGGTTCTGTAATCCCACATTAAGAATTAATATTTTGTTTTTCTTGCAAAAATTGTAACCACCCGACACATTAAACCATTTAAGTAGGGTGGCTCCCTGGTGTCTGTAAAATACAAGATTGCTTGTTCAGTCATCATCTCCACTGTGTGGTCCTGAGTAAGCCACTTCAGCCATCAGTGCTCCGCTTGTTGAAATTTGAAAATAAAGGTTCCATTTTAGTATGTAACTTGCTAAATAAATAAATGTAAATATCTGTTCATCAGACTTTGTTTTATGAAACTCTTTCTACAGTGAAGCATGCCTTACAAAACACAACAATAAGAACAATGTAGAGTTGAATCTGCGAACGATTAACACTTGAACAGCTTCCTGAGCTCATTCTAAAATGCCTGCTACTGTGGAGGGCCGGCTGTTGTTAAGGTCTGTTTACAAAGCTGGTGGCAAATCCCAAGGCAGGCTCAACGAAGTGGGGAACAATTTCAGTAGCATGCCAAGCCCTTCACAGTTAAACCCAGACAAAGACTTGCCCTCAGGCTATTGAAGAGTGTGAAAAGAATTTTCAGGAGAATTCAGGAAACGCAAGAGACAGTGGCCTAGAGTGCAGTCTAAATTATTGTCTACTTTGAATGAAAAAGAAAAAATGGGGATTTTTTTTTTTAAAGAGGGGCCATCTGCTGGTCTTACTTGTTGTATTATATTTTATGCCAACTAATAACTAAATCATAGAGAAAATGTTCTTGCATCCTAATGCATCTAATTACAAAATTATGGTATGCAAATTTGCAAACATGATTTTACCATAAAATAGATAGATAGATAGATAGATAGATAGATAGATAGATAGATAGATAGATAGATAGATAGATAGATAGATAGATAGATAGATAGATAGATAGTTTCATACAGGCATGTCTCTGGATCACCCACTGGGCTTACTGAAGCAGGTATTACCACCCTGGGCCAAGAGGGGGCACTTGTGCTAAAACTTCTCCTGTTGTTTTCCCTCTGCATCAGCAAGAAGATCCTAAGTGAGGGCAATTGACTACACTCCTTCTGATCTCCTGCCTTTAAACCCCACTGCTGCCCAAAAGAGGCAGTCAGTTCTGATTCAATGGAACCAGATTGAATTGAATACAACATGAACTCCTGAAAACCTGAAAATACAGACATATTTGCCTTGTGTTATTGCTGCTTATTATAGAGGTGCACATAATTATTTGACTGTATTAAATGGGGACAACCGGGCTGGCACTCCAACATTTTCCTATGGAAACCTGCAGTGCCTTATTCAACCACAACAGATAGATAGATAGATAGATAGATAGATAGATAGATAGATAGATAGATAGATAGATAGATAGATAGATAGATAGATAGATAGATAGATAGATAGATAGATAGATAGATAGATAGATAGATAGATAGATAGATAGATAGATAGATAGATAGATAGATAGATAGATAGATAGATAGATAGGAAAGGCACTATGTTACAGCCTTATTCCAAAATGGATTAAATTCATTTTTTTCCTCAGAATTCTACACACAACACCCCATAATGACAACGTGAAAAAAGTTTACTTGAGATTTTTGCAAATTTATTAAAAATAAAAAAATTGAGAAAGCACATGTACATAAGTATTCACAGCCTTGGCCATGAAGCTCAAAATTGAGCTCAGGTGCATCCTGTTTCCCCTGATCTTCCTTGAGATGTTTCTGCAGCTTCATTGGAGTCCACCTGTGGTAAATTCAGTTGATTGGACATGATTTGGAAAGGCACACACCTGTCTATAGAAGGTCCCACAGTTGACAGTTCATGTCAGAGCACAAACCAAGCATGAAGTGAAAGGAATTGTCTGTAGACCTTCGAGACAGGATTGTCTCGAGACACAAATCTGGGGAAGGTTACAGAAAAATTTCTGCTGCTTTGAAGGTCCCAATGAGCACAGTGGCCTCCATCATCCGTAAGTGGAAGAAGTTCGAAACCACCAGGACTCTTCCTAGAGCTGGCCAGCCATCTAAACTGAGCGATCGGGGGAGAAGGGCCTTAGTCAGGGAGGTGACCAGGAACCCGATGGTCACTCTTTCAGAGCTCCAGAGGTCCTCTGTGGAGAGAGGAGAACCTTCCAGAAGGACAACCATCTCTGCAGCAATCCACCAATCAGGCCTGTATGGTAGAGTGGCCAGACGGAAGCCACTCCTTAGTAAAAGGCACATGGCAGCCCGCCTGGAGTTTGCCAAAAGGCACCTGAAGGACTCTCAGACCATGAGAAAGAAAATTCTCTGATCTGATGAGACAAAGATTGAACTCTTTGGTGTGAATGCCAGGTGTCACTTTTGGAGGAAACTAGGCACCGCTCATCACCAGGCCCACAGTGAAGCATGGTGGTGGCAGCATCATGCTGTGGGGATGTTTTTCAGCGGCAGTTACTGGGAGAATAGTCAGGATAAAGGGAAAGATGACTGCAGCAATGTACAGAGACATCCTGGATGAAAACCTGTTCCAGAGCGCTCTTGACCTCAGACTGGGGCGACGGTTCATCTTTCAGCAGGACAATGACCCTAAGCACACAGCCAAGATATCAAAGGAGTGGCTTCAGGACAACTCTGTGAATGTCCTTGAGTGGCCCAGCCAGAGCCCAGACTTGAATCCGATTGAACATCTCTGGAGAGATCTTAAAATGGCTGTGCACCGACGCTTCCCATCCAACCTGATGGAGCTTGTGAGGTGCTGCAAAGAGGAATGGGCGAAACTGGCCAAGGATAGGTGTGCCAAGCTTGTGGCATCATATTCAAAAAGACTTGAGGCTGTAATTGCTGCCAAAGGTGCATCGACAAAGTATTGAGCAAAGGCTGTGAATACTTATGTAGATGTAATTTCTCAGTTTTTTTATTTTTAATAAATTTGCAAAAACCTCAAGTAAACTTTTTTCACGTTGTCATTATGGGGTGCTGTGTGTAGAATTCTGAGGAAAAAAATGAATTTAATCCATTTTGGAATAAGGCTGTAACATAACAAAATGTGGAAAAAGTGATGTGCTGTGAATACTTTCCGGATGCACTGTAGGAAAGGCACTATATGATAGATAGATAGATAGATAGATAGATAGATAGATAGATAGATAGATAGATAGATAGATAGATAGATAGATAGATAGATAGATAGATAGATAGATAGATAGATAGATAGATAGATAGATAGATAGATAGATAGATAGATAGATAGATAGACTATCAAGAAAATAAAACTGATAGGAAAAGTATATCAGCTAGGAGGAATTTAGAATATTGTGACAGCTCATAGAGAATCATGGAGACAAACAGAAAGGACTGTATGTGGTGTTTATCGATTTGGAGAAGGCTTATGATAAAGTGCCATGTCAAAAGGTCCAGAGGTGTGCTGAGCCATGGGATAAAAGACCAATCCCTCTGGTGCAGGATTTTTACTGGTGACATGTCCCTAGTGTGTGCTTGGTGTGTGGGTGTGTGCCCTGCCCAGGGTTTGTTTCCTGCCTTATGCCCTGTGTTGGCTGGGATTGGCTCCAGCAGACCCACATGACCCTGTAGTTGGGATATAACGGGTTGGATAATGGATGGATGGACATTGTGTTGTGTAGCAACAGAAAAGTGGAAGTGGAGAGGAAGTTAGAAGAATGGAGAAGGGCTTTGGAATATGGGGCTTGAAGATAAATAGGAAGAAGACAACAGAATATATGAGGTTTAATTATGATCAGGATTCAGACATTTGCCTACAGGGAGAGCGACTGAATAATGAATACATTTGAACATCTTGGATCAGTGGTAGCCCAAGACAGAGGATTAGATGCAGAGATAACCCATAGAGTGCAGTGAGGATGGAACAATTGGAAGAAGGTGTCAGGAGTACTGTGTGATAAAAGAATTAAGATGAAGGTTAAAGGTGAGATTTGTAAGACAGTGGTGAGACCAGCAATGACGTATGGAGCTGAGACATGGACACTAAAGAGAGGTTGGGGAAGAAGTTGGATGTGGCAGAAATGAGAATGTTGAGATGGATGTGTGGAATTACAAAAAAGGACAGAATAAGAAATGAGATAACCAGAGATACAACAAAAGTGGAAGAGATAACTAAGAAAGTACAAGAAAGTAGGGTGAAGTAGTATGAATCTGTGATGAGGAGAGACAATGTGGGCAAAAGAGTGATGGGTATGGAAGTAGAGGGGAAGAGAAAGTGAGGGAAGCCAAAGTGGAGGTGGATGCATAAAGAAAAAGAGGATCTGAAGGGACTGACTGGGTTGGAGGAGCAGGACTGAGTTGTATTGAGAAGGCATATCAGGCATATTGACACCACATAGAAGTGGGAAAAGATGAAGAGGAAGAAGAAAAAGAAGAAGAATATCAGCTAGGAGGACGCTCAGGTGACAAGTGCAATGTAAGCAAATTGCTTTTATTTTACATTACATAATAGAGAATTCAATTATGATTTACTGGCATTTCTCACATTGCTGCATTGCTGAACATATTTTCTAATAAGGAGTCATGCACCACCCACCATTTAAAAAATATTCAAACTTCTCAAACCTGCTTAATTCAACTCAGGATCAAGGGAAACCGAATCCTATCTTCATAGCACGGGGCCCAGATCCATTTCATATCCATGTCCGAGGATGGGCAATGAGGATACATAACAACCAAGGGTTAGTGTAAATGTGCAAAAGTACTTTTATTTAACAGTGCCCCAACAAATAAAAAAAAGGTGTAGAATCCATCCATTAATAAATAATTTACTATATAATAAAATACTAAGGTCTGTGTGTCCAGTCCTTCAGAGTCTTCTGATTAGTCAGTTTGGCTGTGGCGTGATGGTAAGTTTGACTTTGGTGACACAACAAAAGAAGAAGTCTGAGTGTGAGACACACGAGGAGGAGGAGTAAAGGTGTATGAGGCACACTGAGAAAGTCGACTTCAACGACGGCAAGTATAAAACTGGACTGGAAGCAAGAAGGGCAAGACAAAGCAAATACAGTTAAATTATTCTTTTACTTGTCTTTGACAGGCACCATGGCTAGTTCCATGTGTTAATAAATAATAAATAGATATTCTTTAATAAGACAAGGTTAATATGTTATATATATAAACATCTACACGTGGAAGTGTGTGTGTCTGTCTGTCCGGCCCAGAAGTGCGAGGCTACAGCATGAAGCTCAAAGAGCTGGCAAGGCGGCCCCAAGTTAACAAGTCAGAAGAAGAAAGAAGTACGAGGCTACAGCATGAAGCTGAAAGAAAGCGACTCTGTCGCCAAAGTGAAACCATCGAGGAACTCACTTAGCCGCTAATATACTGTACAAGCGAGGCGAGCACATCGGCAACATTAAACCTCCAAGGATAGAGAAACTTGCTTAGCAGCTGACAGACAAGGGGGGCGAGCACGTCCGCAAAACAAACCGCTGACTCCACATTTCTTTTTTTTTTAATGACGATTTCAATAGTTTTTAGGAGCCCGGGCTTTTACAGCTAGTTCTTTTATAATAATAAACAAGAGCAAAAAATGCAAAAATAGAAATAACACTAGAAAACCCTGAGAAAACCACACAATTTGTGATACAAAAAATAGAGCTGAAGGTCTGTCACCCACTCGAGCGCAGTTTAGTTTGGGGCACAATGTGTTTGCCAGAATCAGTGGATCTTACTGAGTGAACAGGAGTCTAGTGATATTACTGAGGTAGCCACTTAAAGCTTTATAGGGTCAGTAACAGAATTTTATATTCAATCCCATAAGACACAGGGAGTCAGTGAAGGTGGAGCTGATGGCTGTGATGTGCTCAGAGTTGCGGGCCTGTGTGCCGACTCTTGCAGCAGAGTTTTGAACCACATGGAGATGTGATAACAGATTAGTAGGGGTACCTGTCAGTAAGGAGTTACGATAGTCGATGTGGGACGTAATAAACGCATGGACAAGCTCTTCAGCATCAGAAAAAGAGAGGAATGAGCAGATAAGGGATATGTTAAGGAGGTGGAAGTAAGAAAGTTTCTTAATTCTTTTAGGGCTAATTATTTTTTGTTCCCTTTTGCCCCAGGGCTGAATATTATTCCAAAAAACTCAGGTTTTCTACACAACGCATATAAAGCAATGGTTTTGCACATAAATCAACATAAAATTCTTATTTTTGACTAATCTCACACTGTTTTATATTCCATGAGCCCCTACAGTATGCAAATTCACATACTTATTACATACTATGCCTGTTTGTCTTATCACTCATAAACTGAAAGGCACCTTCTGGAAAAAAACAGCATGAAGTAGTCGAGTGGCTGGTAGTCCGTAGTGTCAAGTAGCACACCGAGTCCTTTGATGAAGTCTGGTAGCCAGCTTGCCTCCCACGGGACCTACAGTATGTCTGTGTAGTCCTCTCAGGGCAAGCGTTGCCATAAGGTGCGTCAGCTTCACAAGCGTGTTCAGCATTATGATCAGCTAGGGACCAATCAGCTGATGCAGGTATCTGTCATTTGTTTTCGATCATTTGCATCAAAATCGAAGTTTGATAAGTCAAAGTCTGATTCAGCAATAATGCTCAAATAACAAATAAATAATACTCGGAGTATTTTGCTTTGTGCATCTGCCCTCTCACCCTATGTTGAAGCCATTCTAGATGTTATTTACTCTACAGATTCAACGTCAAGTCAACAGGTCTAATAATTCTCTTAGCAAAGAGGGTCTACCTGTCACATAATGGGTTTTATCGACGTTTCCAGCTTTTTTTCACCCTCTGCCCCTGAATGTGAACCTTAGTCGACATCTGCCTTAAGCCCCTTGTGTTGACAAAAGTCGACATCTGCCCTAAAAGAGTTAATTTGGTTTCTGTGGTTAGAATAAGGAAGGGAGGAAATTAAAAAATGACAGAAGATGAAGTGATGTCGATGTAATCAACACGAGTGATTGAAAAGAAGCTCATTTCTGAGCTTAACTGCAAATATGTGTCGTTGTGGACATTCATTCTATCCAGGTTTTAATTTCATTGGGGCAAACTGTAAGGTGAAAAAGCTCTGATGAACTTTCACTTTTAACACTGCAACAGAGCTGACCTTCATCCGCATAAAACTGATAATCCAGTCCAAAGCTATGAATAATATGGCCAAGTGGAAGCGTGTAGATGCTAAATAAGTGAGACCCTGAGGACTGGCACTGAGCTGGACCTGTTGTTGCCAAGTCTAGCAAACTCGTGTCTATCAGTCATTTAGGACTCAAACCACAGGAGGGCAGTGCCAGAGATACCCAGAAGGTTCTCCATTCTGGACAGCAGAACGTCATGCTTGATGCTTGAAATGCAGCACTGAGGTCTACCAGAATTAATATTGGGGTCTGCCCAGTGTCTGCTGCCATAAGCAAATCATTTGTTACTCAAAGCAGAGTAGTTTCACGGCTGGCAGTGTTCTGAAGCCAGACAGAAACAACTCCATCAGCTTCTTACATGTAAAGTAACTGGTAAGCTGGGAGGCCACGACACGCTCGAGAACTTTAGACAGAAAAGGTAAGTGAGAGATGGGCTGCAAACTGTTCAGATTGTCAGCATCAAGTACAGAATTTTCTTAACCATGAGCAATAATAGTATTGTAATGAGTTGGTTATGTGTCTGCCAGACAGGAACAGTTTGCCAGATCTAGAAATAAATAGGCAAAAAAAAAACTGTCTATGTTCTGATTAAATAAAAATTAAGATTAAATATTTCTTGGTCTTTAGGAAGCAACTATGGCTGAGAGGCATACTTGGAGTAAAAATACTTTTTTAAACTTGATTTGCTTCCTCGGAAGTCCAGTTCTCGCGCATGAAGCCACATTCCTTCTGTTCCCAGCCCTGTTTATCTCAAGCCCTCAGCAGAGGTCGGCATTCGCCATCAGACCAGCG
The DNA here is from genome assembly GCF_900747795.2 of Erpetoichthys calabaricus. Lineage (NCBI taxonomy): Eukaryota > Metazoa > Chordata > Cladistia > Polypteriformes > Polypteridae > Erpetoichthys > Erpetoichthys calabaricus. The sequence goes on along the minus strand of NC_041401.2, from coordinate 22,253,768 downwards.
ACTGAGAAGAGCAGCGCTTTGAAACCTTAGAAATTCCTTTTCTCATAGCAGGTGTTGCACCAAACCTCTGTTCAGCATGCTGGTGCTCTCTTATATTCTCCATCAGGCAACAAAATTAAACAAGGCATCCTCCTATACCCCAACTCTCATTTTTTTTGTTTCTGTTCCTTAGTTCACCATATATGAGGGGGAGTCAATAATTATCCGCACATCTTGATCATTTTGGTTTTTAGTTGGCTGCATATGTAGAAACATGGTGTGTCTGTGATTGCGCTGGTAGAGTTTCGACTTCGATCAGTCAGTTTCTCTTGTTGTTTTCTAGGAGTAAACATGGACACTCTGCTCTCCATTTGCACCAACGAAGAGCAGTTAGCAGTGATGCACTTTGTTTTGATCTGAAGATGCAACAGAGTATCACATATGCGTGTCTGTAGATCACCCTCAGGGCTCCTCTAAGGTATGTGGTACCACCCTGGGCCGAGAGGGGGCGCTACCACTAATCATGTCCTCTCCTATTCCCTCCACAACATGGAGAACACACTTACTGAAGGTATCTGACTCCACTCCGCCATTTAAGTCAAGGGGGTTGACAGAAGGAGACGTCACTCTGTGTTCAGAGCATGGCACAGGACAGAGCTTCTGACCTTCCTCAAGCAACTAAGAAGTCAAGCTGGCATTTGGCTACTTTTTGTTTTTCTGTTATTTATCGCTGCATCCATGCCACTCAGTACTTGTATACTCTTGGATTTTCTGGTGAAGTAAATGGAGACGACCAGGTTGGTGCCCCAACATTTATCAATCACTTAACCATAAGGGGTCAAAATACATGGATGACTTTCAGCACAATATGGACACAGTGGTTTACCCCAGTGCACTGAGAACTTCAAAGATGGTCAGACAAGTGTTAAGCACATAGAAGGTGTGGGATACCCAACCAGGTACTCTACTGAGGACAATCTTGAGCAAGATTGTACCATGATTCTGAAACAAGGATTTTGGACTTATCTTACACAGAGCTCTGCTGGGACTTGTTGATATGGCCATTTGTGAAGTGCTGAGTGAGGTTTAATTGTTAATGGGTGTCTGGGCTTTATGTGAGGTCTAGAAAGGGTTAGAAAGGGTTCTCATTAAAGAGAAGATCCTACTTTGTAGAAACATTTCTTTTAATAATTCATTTCTGGATATTTGTTGGGGTGGCGCAGTGGGTAGCACTGCTGCCTCGCAGTAAGAAGACCTGGGTTCGCTTCCCGGGTCCTCCCTGTGTGGAGTTTGCATGTTCTCCCCATGTCTGCGTGGGTTTCCTCCGGGTGTTCTGGTTTCCTCCCACAGTCCAAAGACATGCAGGTTAGGTCCATTGGTGATCCTAAATTGTGCTTGGTGTGTGTGTGTGCCCTGCCCGGAATTTGTTCCTTTCTTGCGCTCTGTGTTGGCTGGGATTGGCTCTGGCAGATCCCTGTGACCCTGTGTTAGGATATAGCGGGTTGGAAAATGACTGACTGACTGGATATTTATTTTCATGGTGATTAGTTCCTGGATCAAGTGTTCCAGAAGGTGTCCATTGTGATACTAAATATGAACGTATAGTGTATCGTTCATTGTGAACCTTAGTATGTGAAGAGTTTGTGATGGGATATACATTACCAGTCAGAAGTTGTGGAGCACCTCAGCTTCAATTTAATCAGTTGAAATGCAATGAAAAGATAAGCAGTAAACTGCCAGAGGTTTAAATGTAAAGTTTAGGTTAGCAAAAACTGAAAAAAAAAGGAAATTTCAGAATATTACAAAAGGGCCTTCTTCAGGGAACAACTAATAGTTTACAACCTACAGATGTTGTGCAGCAATTAAAGTAAATTAAGCCTTGCAAGTTGAAACAAGCAATTTGCATGGGTGTCCCATTTTCTGTTGATTACTTAGAAACTCGCTGTCTGTCTTAAAGCAAAGTGCGTGTCAGAGGATCACCTGCCAAGCTCATCTGAGGTATGTAACACCAGTCTGTGGTGAGAGGGGACGCTGTCTCTAACTGTCTCGTCTCTCTTGTCCTCCATAGTGCTGAGGAGACACCCATTGAGGGCAACTGACTCCGGCCCTTCTGGTGAATATGTGCTTATTTTACTTTAACGCTCTGTTGATTAAACGGGACAACCCGGTTGGTGCCCGACATTTCTTTTCGGACTCAGTTGTTTTTTTACTAAAAGTTTCTTTTTTTCCTTTTTCTTCTTCTTCTTAATTAAATATGTATGTCTCCCTTGCTAAAGAGTGAAGCCTGTTTCTTCCATGTTGTTTTCCTAAAGCCTAATGAGTAAAGTTGAAGATAATGCAAAGGTCCCAAATGCTGGCTGATTTTATTTTATAATAAACAACAAGAAAAATAATTGTTCATAATTTATTGATTTTTATTTACTGGTTGGATTGTGTAAATGTCAAATCCAGTTAAGGGGGTTCATTTCATTTTTCACCACACTGTAGTCACAGAAAAAAAAATTTCACAGACAAAAGGTTGCATTCCCTAACCTAATTTTGATATTTTTGTAATTAGAGGGCTTGTCAAGAAGTCTAATGAAAAGTGCTTAACTTTGTCAAGTTTGGGTTTTTTGGCAAGGATGTAGTAGAGGATTGAATTACGCTTTTCTGAAAAATGCAGAAATTATAATGCTACTGTAACAAATAGGGGACTTTGCCGAGGCAGCAGACAAGCAAATCATAAATTTATGAGAGTAAAGTGGACCCACCCATAATGTTATTTCACAATACAAGTCAGCTGCTTCTCAGAGAATGACACTTAATTATTAGTGAGAGAACCCCGCTGAATTCACTTCACCTTCGGCAAAATCGCGGAAAGAGTTGGGGAATTTTGGCAAGCTCTGCGAAATGCATTGAAGTCACTGGGGAACTGAAAACTGAGTTAGTTCTGAGAGGATTATAATGGCGCAGTGATCTTATAAATGTCCCTGAGGCCTAGGGAAGCATCTGACAGCTATTCTGGACAGATTATTGTGGTCCGAACTGTGTGAGCTGAGTGAGCTGTGAGGCAGCAGTGCTAATGACTGTGCCACTGTGCCTCCCTGAGATAAAATTAATAACATGAATTAATTAGATAGATAGATAGATAGATAGATAGATAGATAGATAGATAGATAGATAGATAGATAGATAGATAGATAGATAGATAGATAGATAGATAGATAGATAGATAGATAGATAGATAGATACTTTATTAATTATGGGAGGCACGTGGAGGACTTCATTTTGTGGTGCCTGGATAACCACCTGAAACTCAACAGCAGCAAGACAAAAGAGCTGCTGGTGGACTTCCAGCATGCCAAAGAGCTTCAGAGACCAGTCACTATTCAGGGGGAGGACATGGAAGTTGTGCAACAAAATCCTTAAATCAGGGATTCCCAACCTGGGAGGTAAATTTCATCTACTCAGGGGGTACATTTGCTCTAACAGCTGAAGCTGTGAAGATCTCGATTAGTTTCCAAAGACAACATGAGATTTGCTTTTTCAACAACTGCACCAAGAATATAAAAAATTGTAGATGAAAAGCAAGAGCAAGCGTCTCAAGGAGGAATGCGTTCTCATCGACTCGGTGTTGTAAGGGACGACCAGCAGCTCAGCCTGGCCAGGACGCCCCCCTGAGAATGGAAGTATGGGGGAAGGCAGCTACTTTTGGACACTGCCTCCCTCAAGACGCTAGATGGCAGCTCCCCTGGAGTGTAGCGGTGCTCCGGATTCCCACAGGGCATCCTGGGACTTGGAGTTCGCTATCTCAGCCCTGTTGGGTGCCGTGGGTGCTGCCAGGGGGTGCTGTGGAAGGACCGGGGAAGTCGTGCTTCCCTTATAGCAGGGGTCCTCAATCACCGTCCTGGAGGGCTGCAGTGGCTATGGGTTTACATTCCAGCCAGTGTCCTAATTAGAACCCAGTCCTTGCTCATAATGATAGTTGGTCTTTAACTTTATGCCTTGTTAGTGCTTTATTCATCAACGAGAAGTTTTAGTTCCTTTGTAGATCAGAGGTCCTCAGTTACAGTCCTGGAGGTCTGCTATGGCTGCAGGTTGTCACTTTAACCAATTTCTTAATTAGAACTCTTTTAATTACGTATTTTGGGTTTAATTTCAGTTCTCTTGCCTGTTACCTTTCATAACCCTTAATTGCCTATTTTAGATTTTAGCGGCTGCACTTAAGTTTTAATTGTTGCCTGTTTTCTTAATCAGACATTAGTTAATAATGAGATGCAGATAACCAATAAGCCAGCAGCTCTCAAGCTCACATGCTTACCATGAAGTATCTGTGATAAAAATGTCTAGAAATGAACGAGAGGGGAATTGGAAGGACCATTAAGTTTAAATCTATTCTGGTCCACAAAACACTTGGATAATGTTCTCACAGAAGGAAACCGTACAGTGCAATTCAAATTGCTCTTGGATGAATGCAAGCATTAACAAGCTAAATAGTTCAATACCAAGTTTCACTATCAGCATGGACTGTCTTCTAATTGGGAAATTCGTTGGAATAAAAACCTGCAGCCACTGCGACCCTCCAGGACTGTGATTGAGGACCCCTGCCTTATAGCCTGGAGGTACTAGACAGTCACGAGGACGGGAGCCCCGAAGTACTTCTGGGCTGATTAAAGAACTTTAATACTCTGACCCGGAAGTGCTGATAAGTCGTGTGGATGGAAGAGCAGAAGCACTTTCAGGTCAAGAACTATATAAAGGACTGCTGAAGACCCAGCAAGTGAGGCAGAGTTGGGCGGGGTGGACAAAACTTGCTGGGAGGTGTGAAGGAGAAAGAGAGAGAAGAATATTGTACTTTGTGGTGTTTATTTAATTGTCTATTGGTGGCTGTGGTGCTTGAAGGGCTCCATTTTAGAGAAGAAAGAATCAAAATTACTTCTCAGTCCTCGTGTCTGTCAACAGTGACCCCTAGCTTCCACAGTGTATTTTATTCTGGTATACAGTACGGAGGCTGAGAGAGGACGTGCAATATTGTTATTTTTTTAAAAATTGTTTCCTCAAGATAACGGACTAATTTTTTCGAGAGCTCGATAAAACAAAAGATCTTGTTTTCTCGAAATTCTGAAATAATTGTATCTAACGTTTAATGTTTAGCTTATTGAAGTCACGTCCTGTTTGAAATGGCAGAAGAGCAGAACTGTATTGATCAGCATGTCACATTTCAGTGCAATCAAGAGCTGCCGCAGGCTGAAATACATTTATGCCTTAGTTTAGAAAATAATAACGTTAGTGTCCGTCATTTAAGAAGACGGTTAGCAAGGCATCAGCTTTATAGGCGTCGCAATCTAAACGAGCCTGATGCCAGGAGCAAAGGTTAAGTTTTGTCTTCTTGAGATGGCGATAAATTTATTCCATTATCTCAAGAAAACAAATTTTAATTTTCTCAACATCTCAATAAAATTAGTCTGTTATCTCGAGGAGACCATTTAAAAAAATAACGATATTGCACGTCCTCTCTCTGCTTCCATATTACTGGTATCTGCTCATCATTAGCTGTTTTTAAATAAGTGATATAGCATTATTATGTGTTATTATTGGGCGGCACAGTGGCGCAGTGGGTAGTGCTGCTGCCTCGCAGTTGGGTGATCTGGGGACCTGGGTTTGCTTCCCAGGTCCTCCCTGCGTGGAGTTTGCATGTTCTCCCCGTGTCTGCGTGGGTTTCCTCCGGGCACTCCGGTTTCCTCCCACAGTCCAAAGACATGCAGGTTAGGTGGATTGGCGATTCTAAAATTGGCCCTATTGTGTGCTTGGTGTGTGGGTGTGTTTGTGTGTGTCCTGCGGTGGGTTGGCACCCTGCCCAGGATTGGTTCCTGCCCTGTGTTGGCTGGGATTGGCTCCAGCAGACCCCCGTGACCCTTGGAAAATGGATGGATGGATGTGTTATTATTGTTATTTAAACTCAAAATTAAAAAAATGTTAAAAACAATATCTTAATACTTCCACTTTGTCGCTCCCTTAATTAGGGTGGAAGTATAAAGTCAAATTACTGAACAAAACAGGATGAGGGTAAATTTACTTTTGAAAAGCTAACATGGGTAAACGGCGAGAAAAGGGCTGGGAACTGACTCAACAAAATGAGTAATTTCAAACTAACATGAACATCAGTTTACTCCAATGGCTCTCGCAGTGCTTACATCTCAGCCTAGTAAAGCATTTTTTGGGATGAGATGAAACATGGCATTCACAGCAAGAGTGTGTGTCCATCAGATAGATACAGTATATAGATAGATACTTTATTAATCTCAAGGGGATTCACATACTCCAGCAGCACCATACTGATATAAAAAAAATATATTAAATTAAAGAGTAATAAAAATGCAGGTAAAAACAGACAATAACTTTGAATAATGTTAACGTTTGGGGGAGGAACGATCTCCTCAGTCTGTCAGTGGAGCAGGACGGTGACAGCAGTCTGTTGCTGAAGCTGCTCCTCTATCTGGAGATGATACTATTAAGTGGATGCAGTGGATTTTCCATAATTGATAGGAGCCTGCTGAGCGCCCGTCGCTCTGCCACAGTTGTCAAACTGTCCAGCTCCATGCCAACAATAGAGCCTGCCTTCCTCACCAGTTTGTCCAGGCGTGAGGCGTCCTTCTTCTTAATGCTGCCTCTCCAGCACACCACCGCGTAGAAGAGGGCGCTCGCCACAACCATCTGATAGAACATCTGCAGCATCTTATTGCAGATGTGAAAGGACACCAGCCTTCTAAGGAATTATAACTGGCTCTGTCCTTTCTTACACAGAGCATCAGTGTTGGCGACGTATATAGGCTGAACAGGACCAGAGAAAGTACAGTCCCCTGTGGTGCTCCTGTGTTGCTGACCACAATGTCAGACATGCAGTTCCCGAGACGCACATACTGAGGTCTGTCTGTAAGATAGTCCACGATCCATGCCACCAGGTATGAATCTACTCCCATCTCTGTCAGCTTGTCTCTAAGGAGCAGAGGTTGGATTGTGTTGAAGGCACTAGAGAAGTCTAGAAACATAATTCTTACAGCACCACTGCCTCTGTCCAAGTGAGAGAGGGATCGGTGTAGCATACAGATGATGGCATCCTCCGCTCCCACCTTCTCCTGATATGCGAACTGCAGAGGGGCGAGGGCGTGTTGAACCTGTGGCCTCAGGTGGTGAAGCAGCAGCCTCTCCATGGTCTTCATCACATGTGACATCAGAGCAACAGGCCGGAAGTCATTCACTACACTACACAATAACTAACTACACAATACTGTCAAGTCAGAAAAGACCAAAATCCTTAAGGAATGTTTCCAGAACCCTATGTGATCTTTAACATGTTGGTCATCTGCCTGTGCTTGAATCTGTGTGAGTGAGCAAGGTATCCTGCTGTAGTATGTCAACTTACGTCAAGCTATCTGCTCGGATGCAGAATTATAAAATACCTGTACTGTATGAGAGCAGATTATGTATGAATGTGCAAAACTTTAAATATTGACTTACACACTAGTGAAGGGTAACCAGTGTTGCATCTGGTGCTATATGTATTTGTATCTTAGGAGATCCTTCATATCCGACTCTGTCAGGCTTTTAAAATACCCATCACTGGTGAAGAATTCTAAGCTGCAAGTCAAACTTGGAATGTCAGAGAGCTACGGCATGTTGCCTCTGGCACAGTAGAACTACCTGACCATTGCAAGAGCCGTGGCCATTTAACACCCTGATCCAAGCATGCGAGACTTACCTGTCAAGGCAGTGCATGTTAGTGAGTCTCAAAGGCAAAGCATGAGCTGTTTTCTCTCACTTTTCATCAGGTAACTCTGTCATGTCTATCTGAATTCTACAGACCTATGAATGGAATGTCAGAGAAAGTAAACTGATCTCAGCCCGGTTCATCAGTCATAATGGCTGATTAAGAGATAGATAGATAGATAGATAGATAGATAGATAGATAGATAGATAGATAGATAGATAGATAGATAGATAGATAGATAGATAGATAGATAGATAGATAGATAGATAGATAGATAGATAGATAGATAGTGTCAGTGCCACATGAGTTGGATGGAGGAAGGGATGGTTCCTTACCCGGACGGGAGGCTCCAGCAGGCAGATAGGTATCCCGGCCAGGAGAAAGGAAAGAGCCAGACCCAGAAGAGAATGGTCAGAAGGGATGGACGGACAGCCCATTTAGACACTGCAGGGGATACGTTATTTGCCCAGGATATGAGATGGCAGCAGCCCATTTGGGAACCAGCAGAGAATGCTGGAAGATGTTGGGGGGGGGGTGTTACCGGGAGATGCGCTCCCCAATTTATGGGACATCCGTATGACCCGAAAGTACTTCCCTCAGGCAGTGGCCCTGGCACCGGAAGTACTCCTGGGTCCTTAATAAAAGGGACCACACTGCCTTATCCAGGCGAGTCGGAGCTGGGAGGACATTGAGCAACACTCGACTGGAGGAGGGCAGTGCAGTGGTGAGAGGAATTGTGGGGAGAGAGAGGGAGAGAGACAGATTATTTGTACTTGATCTTGCGTTAACTTTTTTGAGGAATTGTGTGATCTTTGTGTCTCTTTGTGTGATCATTTTTGGAATTTGGGGCTCACTGATGCCGAGGTTTCCATCACAATAGATTGATAGAGCAAACCACTAAGCTAATTAAGACATTCCTAATTATAAAATTGGTGATAATAATAGTACTGTGAAGAATGAGAAAACACAAGAGAACACTAGAACACAAGGACATAAATGGATATTGTTACCCATGTGTGTTTTGAGGACATCTGAAAGGCTCCCTGAAACGCTGCACTACCACCCCAAATAGAGAGGGGACGCTGTTACTCACCACTTCTCCTTTGTCAACCACAGTTCAGAGTCTCGCTCACCATAGAACTACTGTGGCATCTAACAGGTACCAAGAAAAGAGAGAGTATCACCCCTGTGCTCGCATCCTTGCATTGGCTGCCTGTTAAATACAAAGTCAAATTTAAGGTTTTATTATTCGTTTTTAAAGCTCTCCATGGCAGAGCTCCAAGCTACTGTGTATCTCTGAACTTGTCAGCCTCCATTCTACCTCTCGTGCTCTACGGTCCTCTGATCAGATGTTTTTAACTGTTTCACGCTCTCGGTTGAGGTTTTACAGGTGACCGGGTCTTCTCTGTAGCTGCCCCAAGACTCTAGAATAGTCTTCCATCTTTTATTAAGTCATCCACCACATTAAAAATTTATAAGTCAAATTTAAAAACCTATTGATTTTCTCAGGCCTTTGAGTTATTTTAAAGACTATGTATTCAGCTGTCTGTTCAGTCTTGGTGTGTTTTGTATTGCTGTCAGTTGATTGTGGTTCTCTCCTTCTATTGCTTTCTTAATCTTTTAGTAATTTTATTCCTTTTAAAATGTGTCTTTTATTTTGTTTAGATTTTTGGTTTGTTTTGATTGGTTTTATTGTGCAGCACTTTGGTTGATACCTTTAAAATGTGCTATATAAATAAATATGAAATGAAATGTTAAAAAAAGGGCTTTGGAAAGTTTTATAAGTGCTTTTGGGTGTTTGAAATCACCTAGTCATGGTAAACTAAAAGTTATGGCAGCATTTCTGGTCGAGGGAAAGACATGACAGCTACCAAACTGATTTTGCCTTTCTCTTCATGGCGATGTCTGTGCTGTTCAGATGGTCACAATCCTGACATTGGGGCTGTTGCAACACTTAACAAATGGCGATAACCCTACTAGGTTGTTCAAAGAGATGATACTTGAGCTCCAAAGCTTGGTACAGCCTTCTAGGCCCAGCATAAAGGATCAAAGTACTGGACCCAAATATCAAACTGGAAAAAAAGCAATGGCGCTAAATGTCACATCACCGTGGAAGAGAAGATGCTGACGTCGGTAGACTTCTCATTGCACCTGTCTCAAGATGGCATGAACATCTGGAACCACTGTTGCAAAATGCCTCATCTGCTGTTTGTGGCACATCCATCAGCCCCCAGAAATACCTCAAGGGGCATTGTTTCCACCCTGACAATGCGATGAAACATGGGAACACCTGGAGTTAGTGTCAGACCGAGGATGAGTGACAGCGGTCCTCCAAACAAACGTGCAGTTAAGACATTAACATTTAAGAACCATGTTTTATTGGTGTCCCTATCTGTGAGCTATAACTTCACTTTTCTAAATTGAACTTTGCCTCCCATTTTTCTTTAAAACAGAGCCTACTGTACACTGTGTTATGTAACTCTCATCTTTAAAAGATCTTTGCTGGGAGGCTAGATGAACATTTTAACCTTTTTGAGTGATTATCGGTCTGCCCCTGTCATGAAAGCTCAAAACTGATTGTGTCTATCTGTGGGGTACTCTGAGAATTCCATTGCCTCTCATTATGTACAGTATGCTAATTACCACTTTCCCAGACAAATTACAGCTCTGTCATGTTGCCGTGTGAATGGAAAATCAGGGTTGTAATTTCTAAGTATCGGTCAATACAGAAGCACAGCTGAACATGTTGTATTCAAATTGGTTGATGGAAGTTCGGCAAAGTTTCTTAATTGCGCCATAATAATCAACCATAATGAAATTTGCAAATCCTCGATGGAAATATTTCCATGGGTATCATTATACCCTGAGCAGCAACAACATTAAAACCACATGCCTAATATCACCAAAACAGTTCTGACCCATCGAGGCATGGACTCCACGAGACCTCTGAAGGTGTCCTGTGGTATCTGACACCAAGACGTCAGCAGAAAATCCTTTAAGTCCTTTAGTTGCCAAGTGGGGCCTCCATGAAGTGGATTTGTTTTTCCAACAAATCCCACAGATACTCAATCGAATTGAGATCTGGGGAATCTGGAGGCCAAGTCAACAGGTTGAACTCATTGTCATGTTCCTCAAACCATTCCTGAACAATTTTTTGTAGTGTGGCAGAGCACATAATCCTGCTGAAAGAGGTCACTGCCTTCAGGGAATACCATTGCCAGGAATGGGTGTACATGCATCTGCAACAATCTTTAGGTAGGTGTTACATGTCAAAGTAACATCCACATGAATGCCAGGACCCAACGTTTCCCAGCAGAACATTGCCCAGAGAATCACATTAGTTTGCCTTCTTCCCATAGTGCATCCTGCTACCATTTCTTCCCCAAGTAAACGATACTCACACACACATCCACATGATCAAAAAGAAAATGTGATTCATCAGAACAGGTCACCTTCTTCCATTGCCCGCTGGTCTAGTTAGATGCTTTCAGTGGTGGATTGGGGTCAGTATGTGGACCACACAGCACAATACACAGCAGGCTGTGATGCATTTTGTGTTCTGACACCTTTCTCTCATGGCCAACAGTAAGTTTGTCATCAATTTGTATTACAGTAGCTCTTTGGTGAGACTGGACCAGACAGGGCTATTTTCACTCCCCATGCACATCAGTGAGTCTTGGGCAACCTTTACCCTGTTGCTGGTTCACTGGTTGTTCTTCCTTAGACCACTTTTGGTCGGCACTAACCTCTGCATAACCTATAACCTACTAACCTCTGTGGACCCCCCACAAGACTTGCTGCCATCACAGTTTGGTTCTTGTCAAAGTCGGTCACATCCTTGAAATTGGCCTTTTTCCCAGCATACAACATATCACCTTCAAGAACTGACTGCTCATTCGCTGCCTAATATATCCCACCCATTGACAGGCACCCTTGTAATGAGATAATCAACGTTATTCACTTCACCCATCAATGGTTTGAATGTTGTGGCTGATGGGTGTATGTTTCTACTGTTCTGCAGACAATTCTTAGGTGTAACAAGAATGGTGCACACTTGTACCACCATGACTAACACCCAGTAGGACAAAATAATTATAGATTAGAGAGCTCAACATGGAAAGATGATGTTATGTTTCAGCCAGATGTCCTACCCGGCTTATTCTATTGCAGTTTGTGTTCATATTTTGCCCTTTTAATATTATCTCTCTGTTATAAAAAACAATCTTGGGAGGGAGACGAGGGTGATGAGGCGTGATCTTCTTGGAAGACACTTTGAAGTCCTGCGAGACAAAATGACAGGCGGTTAAATGATCGACGCACAGTGCGACAAGCAGAACACGCAGCTCACCAGCAGCAGCAGCAGCAAGCCAGCAGATGATCCGAATGTATCTCCTTAGCGTGTGATCAGCCCCCTTCACAACGTGAGCGGCAGAGATGCGCAGTGGCAAAAGGACAGCGCTGTACAGGCTTTTAAATGATCGATGCGCAGGGTGAAAAAAAGAAAACACAACTCGCAAGCAGCAGCAGAAAGAAAGCAGCTAATCCAACCCCCCAACCCGCCAACGGTTAGAGATAATGGTAGTACGAAAATTCCAAAGTCTAATAATAGGAAAGATCGCATTAATGTAAACAAACGGAAATTATTACTCGAGGGAAATAACGGAACAGCGAAAAGAGATCGAATATATTGTTCAGATTTAAACTTCAAGTCAGAGACTTGTAGATCATCTAATTTGTGTTGCCAGCGAGAATTAAAAGATTCCAAAAACTTTGTTTCGGTATGAAGTCCCGTGAGACGGAGACTTTTAACATGAGATTCTTTCAAGTCACGCCCTACTTACAAATATTTTCAAACAAGACCACGGTCATCTAACCTCAGTTGTGTGAATGCTTTTGTCAGTCACACTTCTTGCGCTCTCAGCTCTTATAAATTTTATCAGGACAATAATTTTATACGTTGTAGATGACATGTCAACGACAAAGCGAAGAAGAAAGAGCATGGACAATCATTCGAGAAAGTCGTTTTATTTATTAGAGAGAAAGAAACAATATTCACTCACAGGCAGTTATAAGTTGCATTGTCATGATGTAAGTCCAAACATGGAATCAAAATCTTGAAGAAAATTTAATTCCAAATATTGTTTTTACAAAAGTTTGAAAGTAAAAGTGAAAATAATGCATATGTAACAATTCCCATGAAAATAACAATCTCTTTAAATTGTACATCCAGGAAACCAAACCCGGGGGTGGTCAAACGAAGCGAGCAGGGGGCGGGGCCCCCTAGTAATTTATATTTATATTGTTGTTTATGTTTATTATTTGTAAAATTATACATTTTTTGTTGGTTTTGATTATTATTTACTTCTATATAAAAGTATATGTTCTGCCTTATTCCTTGTGGGTGGTTCCTCAAGAGGCGGGGCCACCTGTCCATCTGCGGTACATTTAATGCACTAGCTGTCAATGAGTTCTCCATTGTATTGTTTCTTTAGATTTTCCGGCTATTTGACATTTTTGGGGCTCTGTTTAAGGGTTTTGATTTCTGTTGGGACTAGGTTACTGTGGAACTGTTTTGTGCCTCATTTGGCTCTTGTGAGCTTTTGTACTTTATTTACCTTTTTTCTTGTTATACATCTTCTTATTTATAAAGATTTTTTGTTGTCCTTTTTGTGATCAAGCCAGAGGTTTACAGTGACCCTTCTCCTTGTGGGGTTTTTTCATTATTTTTGATATTTTTATAGTATTTTTGCCACTTCCCTATTTTTGGGCCTGCTCCAGCAGAAGCCAGGAGATATTATTTGCGGCCTGGCTGGACTATGTGAGCTTCTATTGGTCAGACTGGTGAATATCCTGGGCTGCTTCTTCACTGAATTTTGGAAGCCTCACCTATTTTGCTTTGGAGGAAATGGGGAAAATATTATGACTGAGCAGAGGTTTTATATTGCTTCATGATTAATTTTGCATTTAATAACATGGTTGTGGTATAATTAGCAATTTGGTGCTTTATTAATTAATTTAAATTATTTAAATTTTAATTAAATAATTTAATTTTTAATTATTTAATTATTTTATTTTTTACTTTTGATTTGGTGTTGACCAATTTGATTCCTATTTCTTTTGTTATGTGCCACCATTTTGTTTCTACATTTGACTTTTTGTTTATCGTGTACTGACTTAGAAAGAGACAGCAAGAGTGTTTAATGAAAAGAATCAGGAGATGAAATGTAGCCAAAACTTCAAGTCATTACTGAAACTCAAACTGTTATATCAGCGAACTGACAAGTAATATTTTGTGAGCACCAAGAGATAATTGTGGAGCAAACAAAGATCAAAACCAGGAGATCAAACAACAAAATCGCCAAGTCAAGTCGTGAAACAAAAATCGCAGTTGAAAAAATGTTAGCAAAAAGGTCAAAGCCACAGAAATCAAATAAGAAACGTTTTAAGCAAAGGAAAATGAGGACTTTCACACATGCATACTGTAAGTGCATTCCACCTCACACTTCACAGTATAGTATGTGAATATTTTACAGTGAATATACGCATGCATGATGTTACCACTACCCAATCGGTACTCCACCCCACACCAGAGGTGGGTAGAGTAACCAAAAATTGTACTCAAGTAAGAGTAGCGTTACTTCAAAATAATATTACTCAAGTAGAAGTAAAAAGTAGTCATCCAAAAAATTAGATTAAAAAAGTTATTTGGTAAAAAGACTACTCAAGTACTGAGTAACTGTTTGATCATAATAAATTATTTATTTTTTAGAAATGTTGTACTAAGACAGCAGAATTTGCACATTATTTTATATTTGTGTCTATTTCCAAATAATAAAATAAAAAATGAGTAAAAATAAATAACATCTTTACAAAATAAAGATGCAAAAATAACACAAAGTTCCAAATCTCAGTTTTTCACAACAAAGCTTTTGAAGCCGATACCTACAGTAGGTAACAAGTATGTTTGAACAGTGCAAAGATATACTGATTGTACACTGACCGTATAATACTGCATATTCACTTTGTGGTGTAGCAGGTCCGCAGCTTCAAAAAAATATAAAAAAAAAATCCATAAAGCCATGTCACTCTCCATAGGCGCAATTGCACGACTGCGGGGAGTTAATGAGGTAGTTGGAGCGAGTCACACTTGCACATGCGGGTGCGATCGTTCTCAATTGCTTCATTGGCTTTCTGCTGTGTGTGATTAAGGCCCACGGAGACTGGAGATGTATATATACAAAAAAAGAAAGGGGAATCAAAGAAAAGGAGAAAAGAAAAGAGTCTGTAGGGGTCCGGCATCGTCACACACTTGCCCTCTAAATAGCACAGCTGATAGAAAATAACATTAGAACAAGATAGATAGATAGATAGATAGATAGATAGATAGATAGATAGATAGATAGATAGATAGATAGATAGATAGATAGATAGATAGATAGATAGATAGATAGATAGATAGATAGATAGATAGATAGATAGATAGATAGATACTTTATTAATCCCAAGGCAGCTTGTGCACATCCAAGAAGTCTCATTTTACCTTGACTGTCTGTGTCTGTGCATGTTTGGTTAAAACCTGCTTGTTCTTTACTCAGTGTAGTGATGGTTAAGCTTCAGCAGGAGTTGGCTCTCAAGGTTGCAGTGAAGCTGTGACCGTTTAGCAGTGAACAGGCGCCCAGCATGACTAAAAGTCTCTCACAGGCTGCAGACGCAGGAAGTTTGTGTGTGGTCATGTGACTGCATGGCTACGTCTGATTGCAGAAATATAGTCATGTGATTATTGCTGCTATGTCTGATTGG
This sequence comes from Erpetoichthys calabaricus, assembly GCF_900747795.2. Lineage (NCBI taxonomy): Eukaryota > Metazoa > Chordata > Cladistia > Polypteriformes > Polypteridae > Erpetoichthys > Erpetoichthys calabaricus. Next base: position 22,238,242 of record NC_041401.2, on the reverse strand, counting down.
TGAAACATAGTCATGTGATTATTGTTGCTACGTCTGATTGGTGAAACAGTCATGCGGTAGATCCACTGGTGACTTCTCTCTGGCAAAAATATAAGCGTATCTAATGTGTAAATGGAAAAAATTAACGAGTCGAGTGTTGCCCAATGTAGCGGAGTAAGAGTAGCATTTCTTCTTCACAAATGTACTCAAGTAAAAGTAAAAAGTATGGTGTAGTAAAACTACTCTTAGAAGTCCAATTTTTTAAAAAAGTTACTCAAGTAAATGTAACAGAGTAAATGTAACTCGTTACTACCCACCTCTGCCCCACACTCATTTAAAAAAAATTAAACTTCACTTAAGTGTTGTACTTTATGGCACAGCCTGATGTTAACTGCACATGTGCATACTTAACTTGCAGAGGGGTACATTAATGGATCATAATGAGAACATTCCAAAAATACTTTGTTGTTCTGGAGAGACTCATTGTATGTTGCGTCTTCACTGCTGGATTAGGTGAGTTATGCTCCTGGCTGTGTATCGTAGATCGGGTAGTGACAGGGACAGCCCCCCAGAGTATATGATGCTGATTGCTTGCCTCCCAGGCTCTCGGGGTGTTACTAAGCCATAGTGATAGGAGCTCTGGAGATGCAGGGAGAGATAAAGGATTCTGAGATATTGTGGACTTGTAGGATAATTTTATTTCAGGGAGGCATAAAGGCACATTGATAGGCGTTGCTTCTTCGAAGCTCAGGTCACATTTTTGCCCACAATAATCAGTCCATCATAGTTAGCAGGCACTTGCATCGCCATCAGAGACACTTAAGGGGGTAATCTGGCTTTTTACAGAAGCTCCTTAAATAAATAAATAAATGAATGAATGAATGAATGAATGTACACACACACTTTGGTCTGAACACACACCAGAATGACTATAAAGCAAGAAAATTCAAAAGAAAGCAAATTTCTGACTTGGCAGTCCCAGTCCCAGTAAGGCAATATAAAGGCATATTGCTGTGGTATATAAGAGCCCCCATTGCATTTCTTGACCCACTCCTATTGAATAGTTCATTGGCTGAAAATCCTCAGTGTTGGTGTGTCAGAGAGGGGATGTGCAGCATTGTTCATAATGGCACTCAGTTTAGTTTTAATTCTCTCCTTTGTTACTACCTCCAGGGGGTCCAGTGTGTGTCGCATAACTGAGTCTTCAGCTGGACACTTTTTGTCTGACTGCAGCTGGACACTTCTCATCCATCTGCTTATCTCTGAGTTTACCCCTTGAAAGACATGGCTGGATGCTGTTGAAGTCACTGAAGAAATAAAAAACTGCAATCCTCACAGTGCTGCCGGCTTTCTCCAGGTGAGGATAAGCTTCTGCAAGCCGTCTTTGTGTGATATGTAAACTGCAGTGGGTCCAATATCAAAAAAAGCTCAGGCACACACACAATACGCACACTCATAAATAATTTTCTGAGGCATATTTATTCCAATTTCCCTAGCAAGAGCCAATGAATTATTTAGTAATTGCCACCCAGCCATTCATCCAATATTGAACCTGCTAATCCAGTTTAGGGTCACAGGGGTAGAGTCTACAGTGTGTAAAACGAAGCAGGTAAAAAGGAAAAAGGTTTGGGCCACGTCCATGAACCCATATAATGAAAATAAATAAAAAAGGAATAATCTTTACAGACAGGAGTCTGAAAGAGAACTGACTCAATGATGGCCGAACTACTGGTCACATGGGTTCTAGGCAGGAAGGGCAGGGTTCAGGAGAGCAGGCAAAGGAAGTGACATCAGAGATGGAGCAGCCGTCAATCTTCTGTTCAGCTGAGGGATGAAGAGAGAAGGCATTAGCACACAGTGCCAACCCCTGGTTCAGCAGGTAACTACCAGAGCACTCAAGTTGCTTCAGCAGCGCATACGTGTGACACCTGGTAACAACGGGCACAAGGTAACAACTCATCCTGGAAAGGGTGCCAGTTCACAATGGGGCATACTCACAAAGCTACTCTCCCTTTAGATCTTTAGATCTTCCAGTTAAACAAACAAGTACACAACCACACAGTTCTCCAAGATGGAGAATTAAATACAGTGATAACCCACATAGTGCAGTGTGGATGGAATAATTGGATGAAGCTATCAGGAGTGTTGTGTGATTGAAGAATTAAGGTGAAGGTTAAAGATGAGGTTTGTAAGACAGTGGTAAGAACAGCAATGATGTATAGAGCAGAGACATGGGCAGTAAAGAGAGTGTAGGAGAAGAAGTTAGATGTGGCAAAAATGAGAATGTTGAGACGGATTTGTGGAGTTACAAAAAAGGGACAAAATAAGAGATGAGACAATCAAAGTTACAACAAATTTGGGAGAGATATCGAAGAAAGTACAGGAAAGTAGATCAAAGTGGTATGGACCTGTGATGAGGAGAGACAATGAATATGTGGGCAAAAGAGTGATGGGAATGGAAGTACAGGGGAAGAGAAAGTGAGGGGGCCAAAGCAGAGATGGATGTATAAAGTCAAAGAAGATCTGAAGGACCTGACTGGCGAGGAGGTAGAGGACAGAGCTGTATGGAGAAGGTTAGTCAAGCACATTAACCCCACATAGAAGTGAGCAAAGATTCCATGTTAACCACAAACCACACAAGCGTACACACATGGAGAACCTACAGACCCCACACAGAAAGTACTCAATCCTGACTTGGAGCTGTGAAGCAGCAGTGCTGACTGACAAGAAACAGCCATTGACAGAGCATCAGTTCTTCATAGGACCCATTGAAGCCCACACCTATACTCACACCATGTCAATTTGATATTTTCATTTAACTTAACATGAACTTTTCTGGGGACATTAGAAGAAAACTGGAGTACACAAAGGAAAACAAACACAGTCATGGAAAGAACATGCAAACTCCATAGAGTCAGGAATTCAAACCCAAGATGGTCAATCCTTGAGGCAGCAATGTCAACCACTGTGTTATCACGCCAGAACACTTAAAAGTTAAAAATCAAAAGTAAGCTTCCGACATCTTTTCAAACACACACTAAAATGTTCCAGTAATTAAGTCATGACATACATTTGAGTTAAAGTAATGGCAGGATAATTAAAGCTGGAAAATGTCAGTGATCGCCTTGGAGCATAAAGCACAGCAAAAATGCTGCTCTCGTATTTGTGTGAATGTATGACGTAACTTACATGCTTTTTTGTCAGGTTCAAATCCTCATTGACCTGGGCAATCATAATACGGCAGGGAATTTAAAACCATGCTTCTAAGAGTGTGGGTCATGTCTCAAATAACTGTTGGCTTGACCTGAGTGGGAGACATTCTTCAGCTTTGTTTTGAGATTGAACGTCTTGTTTAATAATACATGTATATATATTGTGATGGGCGGCCACGGCCATTACCCAGCCGGGACGCCAGCAGTGCTACCTCTGTGCCACCGTACCACCACTTATACAGTATTATATTATATTATATTATATTATATTATATTATATTATATTATATTATATTATATTATATTATATTATATTATTATTCATCCATTTTCTTACACCCCTTATGCTGAGCAGGGTGTCAGGGAAGCTGAAGTTTAACCCAGCAAGCATGGGGCGCAGTGTGCCATTCCATCACCAGGTGAAAACACAGATGCACAGTACGGCTAATTTAGCATCACTAATTCACAAACCTGCTAACGATGCTAAAATTCACCAAAGCTGGTTTCCAGTAACAGGTGTGTTGGTGTGCCTGGTGTTTGACTGGCTTCCCATCCAAGCTGGGTTCCTGCATTACATACTAATGCTACTGGTCTCATGTCCTCTGACCCTGAATTGGATTAGCAGTTGTGCTGAACGTTAGGATAAATGAATAAACACAATTGAATATTAAATGGATAATTTCATAGCATCACAAATGTCCAGTGAGAGCATTACCTCATGTGTGACTCCAGTCAGTCCTGGCTGTTTGGTGTAATGGACAAGACCACACACTGTAGGTCTGATGTCCCTCTGTGGGACTTTGGCTGTATGATGGATCTTCTGAGAGATTCGGAGACCCAAGGACTGTTGGCGATTCTTGTCAGTATGCTGAGCCATCCAGATGCCCGTAGCAGAGGCTACTATAAGTCCACATGCCCAGGTCTCAATATCGCTCACACCCGTGGAGTCATCTGTGCCCCTTTTTGTGTATCCCTGACATAGAGTGCAGTTCTGATCTCATGTCTTTGGAAGAAGATAAAGAAATTGCATCCAAAGCAGTTCTACTCATCATCAACAGCGCCAGAAAGGGAGCCGTCTGCCTGTGCTCCAATATTTCAGATCTCCTTCAGTATCTACAAGACACTACCTCCCCTAGGACATTAGAGGGCAGTTCTCCTGAGTGGCTGTGGATTCCCGCAGCGCACACTGGGAGTTGGAGTTTGGCACAACCCTGTTGGGTTTCCTGGGGGCCGTCAGGGGGAGCTGCAGAGCCCTACATTTGGCTATCACCACACCCGGGAGTGATTCCAGGTCTGATTAACAAGCCACCTGGAACATTCCCAGTACCAGCTTAAAATGAGCCACCTCACTCCATTCTATGAGCCAGAGTCTGGAGGAAGAGGGATGAAGCGTGACTGTGGGGGAGTGGAAGCGGAAAGGAGGAAAGAAGAAGAAAAAGAAGAAGAAAGGAATGTTTATTTGGTGCTCTGTGTACTGTGCTGTTGAGGGGAGTGAAGGAGAAATTTAAAGACAGTTGGATGATTTTCAGCTGCCAACTTCTAATTGGATGGTAAAACAGTCTGAGAAGAAAAAGAAAGTACAAAGTCTAGACACGTGACTGGACTGCTTCTGCTGTTATGGCAAAAGTTGTCCAAAGTACTTTTGCGTTGTGTGGAAACCAGAGCAGTCCTCCCCCAACAGCACCCTCTGGTGACACCCAAAGACCCTGACAGGGGCTGCGTTTTCCAGACTTCAGTTTACATACCAACCTGTGGGTGAGGAACACTGCCACCTGCTGTATGGGGTAATGAACCACCCAAAGTGTTCGCCCAGTTATATGCTTTTCTAATTTATTTTCCACTTGTACTGATATTCATCCAGCACTTGTTCTACAGTACAGCATACTGGACATGGTATGGCGGCTATTGCTGCAGTTTCACAGCCCCAGGAAAGTAAGTTCAGATCTTGGCCTTGGGACTGCTTTTGTAGATTTTCCATTGTAATATTGTGGTAAAGTCCACAAAAGGCACTTTAGCCTTAAAAGGTTCTTTTTAATGGTGGACAGGATAATCCTGGAAATGCCTAAATTGTTAGCTTAGTTTTATGTGTACCTCTGGTATCCTTACTAAGGGCTGGCTACCCTCTCTGAAAGTTTCAACAATGGCAGACGGCACTTTCTCCTCAGTTTCCCCCACTGCCAAGTGCCGAATCTCATAAAACCTTAGCAAAGACCAGGAGCCACTTAAGAGCCCTGCTCCTGCATGTTACAGAACACAGATCTATACATTTGCAAGACGTTTGAACAAATATGCCTGGCTGGGACTGTCTACCCTCAAAAGGCTTGCAAGAAAAACCTCTAACAGAACGTAGGAGACCTTGCTCCTGCCAGGTTACTAATATTCTTCAGCTCCCAGGTCGTTACTTTCTAAAGACTCTAACAGGAATGAGCACAGCTTGCTATATTAACACTCATCCCCCTGAGTATACACAGCCACTGATGTCAGTAAACAAGGTGAGGTAATACCCAAATGTTCTTAAATCTTAAACATATGTTTATTTGCAGAGAGAAACCAGGCATATCAAGTTCTAGAAGCTAAAACAGAAGAAAATATACAACCTGAACGGTTCAATTAAAGGTCCATACAGCAAGTTTCACATCATTAAAACTAAAAGAGTTAGTCTTCAAAATTGTCCTTCCCCTACAACTCCTACACCCTCTTTCTCTTATATTTGATTTTGATTTGATTTATTTTGTTAATACCAAACACTGTGTTGCCCAGCTCTCAAATCAAAAGCTGTGTTTTCTTTAAGTACTCTCAAAAATGTTTCTTTAACTCTTTTAGGGCTAATTTTTTTTTGTTTCTTTTCTCCCAGGGCTGAATATTTTTCCAAAAACTAACTTTTTTAAAAAAAAAAACACAAAGCAATTGAAATCAACAAAAAATATTTACTTTTGACAAATGTTACTGTCTTGCATGTTGTATGAGCCTGCATACTCTATGATTTCACATACATATCACATCCATTTTACACAGCAAAGTCCTGCAAAGCCTGATCTCGCTCAAAGCAGCCAATTTCAGTCATTGCCACATTGCACTGCTTACAATATGTGTTGCTTTGGTGCCTACTTTTCAATTGTCTGTTGCTGTACTTTCTCACATATATTGTTAGTGTGTACTGTAGAGAGACAAGTCACCCGTTTGCCATCGTGCCATGCCACTGCCACCAAGTTTTCTGAATAAAACTTTGAAGCAGCATGTACCTATCATCACGCGGCATAACCTGTCCAAAGCCACCAGGGGACAAAGCACGTTTGGACCAATGCTCTCTGAAGTTATATCACCAGTTCTGTCCCATCTCTATTTGTAATGCCACAGCGCGCTTCATCTCGTCTTTTGTTGTGGGTTTCCACTTTGAAAAATGAGAATGCGATGCAAGCGCAGCCCGCGATTCAAAAAATTTCTCTGCCTACCTGTTTGTCTCATCTGACAGTAGCTGAAAAGCAGCATCAGGAGAGAGCAGCCTGAAGTAGTTCAGCAGCTGGTGATCTGTCGTGTCCAACAGCAAGCCATGCCGTCTTGTGAAGTCCGGTAGCCCACGGATCAATGTCTCTGTATTCCTCCCACGCGAACTTTGCCGTAGATGCATCGGCTGCACGAATTGTTCAGCTGGCAGCGGATCAGCTGGCGTGGCATCGGCTGGTGTCCGATCAGCTGATGCCGGCTTCTCACTCTCTTGTTCGATCTCCTGATCGCTGTCAATAAAATCCAATTCTGAAAAATCAGAGTCCGACTCCGCAATAATGCGCAAAACATGGTCTGCCGAGTGTTTTCTTTTCTGCACTCGCTTCGCTCCCTTGTGACATGTCGATGCCATCTTGCCTTTGTTTACATTTCGCAACTCACGCACACGCAAGGATTAGTTGCCGAGTCAACGAGTCTAGCATTCCTCCAAGCACAGAGGGAATGCCTGCGACGTGACAGTGAGTTTTGTCGCCATTAACAGCTGATTGTCGCCCTCTATCCCTCTATGTCGACTTTTGTCGACATTCGCCCTCAACCCCTCCTGTCGACAAAAGTCGACATCCGTCCTAAAAGAGTTAATAAAGAATCTATGCAGGCGTTTTGGTCTGGCTGCTTGTCAGTTAAGTTACTTTTAGCTAAGTATGAGAAACATGTCAAATGCAAAGTCCCAATCCCCTATTTTACATCATCTTACAAGCATATACACTCTGGTTAGTTTATCTAAGCTTAACAATATACATTCTTACATAAAATAATAACACTCTTTTTAGCATTTGCTTTTACATTTTCATATCTTATTTGCATACTTCTTTGTGTCTTGAAAAACACATTTTCATTCCTAAGAGTCATTGTCATGCGGACCAAACTTTCAGTCCAAAAGGCACCTGCCTGTCGCACTCTTGTTTAAACATTATCAGGGCCGGCTCTTCCATACCGGTGAAGTAAGTGGTCATCTAGGGTGGCAAAGTTTATGTGTGGTGGTATTTTATCAAGTACCAGTAACGGCGTACTGCACAATAACGTGCAGTGAATACACTTGACTTGAGCTCTTTCTCTGTACATTTATTATTCGTTTGCTCAGAGGTTGATTCGCTTGCTACTTCCTGAGCAGATCTTCTTTTCTCCACCCTAGAGGCCCACTGCTTCTCTTCTTTCGTCAACATCTTTTCGCATTAAAACTGATTAAGTTAGTTTTTGTATTGCAATTATTTAGTATGTTTTCTTTAATTTTTCACTTAAGATGGCACTTAAGTCTTCAATCTGCCTCAAGAATGATTAGCGAAGGTGGTAGGGAATGAGAACCACACCCATACGCATGCCCTGCACGGCCGCCCTGCTGCACACTGCCGAGAGTTGATTCTACAATAAAATAAAATAAAAATAAAAAGAGTAATAAAACTCATCACCCCAAAAGCGGATAGTAGATGTCACATAGTATATGTGTACCAAATTTCAAGTCAATAGGTGAAACGGTTTGCGAGCTACAGGTGATTTAAAATCCTGGACAGACAAACGAACGGCCACAGTAGCGTATTATATATAAAGATAATAGATGAAGATGCTGGCATCAGGATGGAGTGATTTCTGGTGATCTTTGGCACCCAGTCCCGATTTTCTTTTATGTGCTGTTCTCTCCACCCATTGATCATACACACATGTACACCCGTGTGAAACTGAAAGGGGATCGCTAGGTCTTTCACTTGACATCCGTGTACAGCTCATGTGGATGTCCAAGAGGCTCCGTAGCTCTTTGATTTGACTTCTGTATGCAACTTGTGCAAAACCCAAAGGGCTTATCCTATTCAGACCTCGCAGTCCGGAGAAATGTCAGTTTTAAGGGAAGGCACCAGGGCCTGTGGGATATGCAATGAGTTTCCTGCTCTGCGTTGTTTTAATCTTGTTTTTAATGGATTTTTCTATTTATTGATTTTAACCTCCACTGTTCACTTCATTTTAGGTGGTGAAGTAGTGAGAGAGATAGCCAATAAGAGACAGGGAATGATTAGGGGGCCAGAATGACCAGGCTGTGGTGGGAAGTTTAACCAGGACATCAGGATACACCCTACTCTTGATGAAGGATGCCCAGGGGTCTTTAGTGACCACAGAGAGTCAGTTTTATATTTCATCCGAAGGACGTTGCCAGTTTTACAGCATAGTGTCCCCGCCACTGGAATCCACATTCAGACCACAGGGTAAGCGCCTCCTGCTGGCCTCACCACGACCTCTTCCAGCAACAACCCAAGCTTTTCCTGGTTGGTCTCCCATCCAAGTACTGGCTGGCGCCAGAACAGGCTTAACGTCAGGTGGATGACCTCTTCTGAAGTGCATGTGGTATGGCTGTTGGATTAATGTGGCTTGACATTACAGTGTTATATTTGAACAGATAAATGGACACATTCTTACTGAGCATGTTTCACAGCAAAAACTGCATGACCTCATTTGAAGAGATTTATTATTTTACTGCCCTATTGAATTATGGCAGTATTTCAAATTTATTAGCCAGTCAGAAAGGAGTCATAGGAATTATTCAGCACAATCTGTAAATGATTTAATGCTAACATTTTAGGGCAGCGCTGTAGAATACACGTAATATAATGGATTACATACAGAGAAAAGAATAATTGTAGAAGCTTAGTAATGATTGAATTTGTATATTTATACTAAAGGACTCCGAAAAGTCATTCTTTGCCGCCATGCCTTCAGGTGGCAACTGTATCCAGTCATTCACCGCTGGGGTGGAGGAGAAATTCTTTTGAGACAAGTTGAAACAAGGAGCCAGTGAAAGGGCTGACTGGCCATATCAAGGCAAACTCAGGGAGAGGACTTCAGCTTGTCGGTGATTCAATTTTATTTATTTAGCACATGTTGTTGGTTTCCATTTAAGTTAAGCAGTTTCAAACTATTTTGCTTTCCTGTGTTTTTATGCAAACTAATTCTGTATTTAGTAACTTGTAAAGTTTACACTCATCTTTTACTTGTCACAGCTCTGTGGCCGCACACACTAAAGAAAATAAACTGAATTGAATGTTAATCAGACATGCATGAACAAGCACTGCCTTTAATTAGTGAGTGAGGGGGTCCCATCCAGAGTTTAGCCCCATCTTGCACCCAGCGCTGCCAGCATAGGCTCTGGTTCTATATGACCCTGAAATGGATAAGCGACATAGTAAATGAACTGATGGCAACACAGATATAAAGGAACCATATAACCCATAAACCACAGGTATACCATGAATCCAATGGACAAAAACAAAGCATAAAATTGTAAGATGGTAGATCTGTAACATATTCATTTTAAATACAAAAATAACGCATTCAGGTTTTTGGGGGTGTAAGTGGCATGGCGGGGTGGCTTCAGAGGCTGATGTGGGACAGCGGGAGTTCCCGCATTCACGTACGCACATGTGGGATTTACCTGTTTCCTCATTACGCTGAAACCATGATTGCAGTACCTGCGTCCCATGGTGTTTTAGAAGAGAACCGAAATGCGAGTGAGCTAAGAAGAGATGAAGTGAGAGATGAAGAACCCTGAGTGAATGCAGTATCGGATGCCTGAGCCAGTTTAAGAAAGAAGAGGTGGAGTAGTTGGTAGCCTTGTAGTGAAGCGAGAAATCTGTGCTCCGTAAGGTGGATTGATACCCGTTGGTTTACTGGAGGAGCAGGTACGATGATGGCGGATTCCTCTTGTCGGATCCAAAGGTTGCAAGGAGAGCGTAAGGGAGGATGGGAGGACAGACGCCGATGGAGGCAGTCAAATCGAGAGTAGGAAGGGAGGACTGGAGCTGTTGGTGTCTCCGCCAGCTGAGTAAGCCATTGGGTAAGATGGGCAGACAGGAGAGAAGAAGTTGTGCTGGGCTCAACTGAAGGGAAAAAGAAAAGCAAGGACTCAATGATCGTGTTGTTTTTATTATAGTTCTATCTTTGAATTATTTATGTGAATTTTAACTCACAGACTGTCGCGGATTTTATGAACTATTTAGTTATTTATAGATGGTCTTTTTGCACTACACTTTGGAGACTTTGTTTGACTTTTAATAAAAGCACTTGTGGTAGAGCGAAGAAACTGCAAGTCGCCACTGGAAACACTTTGTACCAACCCCTTGCTGTGTCCTCATTTGTGCACCTCATCCTTGGGTACTTTATCAGTGGATCCAAGTTCAAGGGGCTCCTGGAAGCCACCAGGGATCATGGAGCCAATTCAGATCATCACAATGACATAATCTACCTAGATTTTCAAAAACCCTTTGATACAGTTCCATACCAAAGATTAAAACTGAAACTAGAAGCTGTAAGCATCAGAGATATCCTACAAAACTCAGTCTCTAGTTGGGGAACCAGTAGGAGACAAAGAGTACAGATGCTCCACGTGGAGCCAGGTCGTTTTACTTTTTCTGATTTATGTAAATGACATCGGTTCTAGTATAGTTGGTAAACTTGTAAAATTCACAAATGACACAAAAATTGGAGGGATGGCAGACACTGAGGAGGCAGCAAAAAAGACCTGGACAAACACCTGGAAAATGCAGTTCAATGTAGAAAAGTGCAAAGTGCTACATGTGGGCAAAAGGAACATCAATTATAAATACAAGATGGGAGACAATGAGCGACAGGAGGTGACCTCTGAAAAGGATTTAGGAATTTATGTTGATGCATCATTTTCATCGACTAAACAATGCACAGAAGCAATTAAAAAGGCAAATAAAATGTTAGGTTATATCATAAAAACTGTTCAATTTAAGTGAAGGGACATTATAATGCACTGGTGAGACCACATCTGGAGAGTGGTGTGCAGTTCTGGTCACCACAGTACAAGAAAGACATAGCAGCACTTGAAGCTTGTAGCAGACTACTGGGGACTGAAAACTTCAACTCCCAGCAGTCCCTGCAATGGCTCTGATTGGTCATCTGCTGAGGGTGCAGGGGCTGCTGGGGACAAGGAGGCCAGTGCAGAATTTAAAAGGAGGCCAATTACACTGAGTAAAAAAAAAGTTTTTTTGTTGTTTCATGTCTTGAGTTACCTGTCTGTTTGTCTTCCTGCTTGTTATTACAAAAGCTAAGCATAAAAGAAGTGGTGAGGCAGCCTTTTGCTTTTATGTCTCAAAAATCTGAAATACTTCATTAATAGATAGATACTTTATTAGTCCCAAGGTGAAATTCACAAATAGGAATTCACCAGGCTAATACTGTGGATCATTTAAATTAAAACTCCTAAAAACACACTTTTTTAATATGAGTTTTTATTACTACATTTTAGTTCTGCTCCTAATAGGTGATACATGCATAGAATGATCATATTCTTCATGAATTTGCAATCATTGTTAATCTCTTCTTTTCTCTGCTTTCTTTTCTGTTTTTTCCACAATTTTGTGCCACCATCACCTGATCGAGGCACTGTGTAGTCACCAGTGATGTCTGAATTAAAGCGGATGCTGTCAACAAGACCCACGGCATTGAATCCTCTGGAGCAAAGTCTAAAAAACAATAAGGAATGACTTAAGTACATTTATGTGCAGTAGAATGCCCTTTGGGGATTGAGTGTTTTTTTAGCCTGGGAGCTCCCACAGATTTTATTTTTTTATCCAGCGTATTTGGAGTTGTTTTTTCTGTCGTTCCAGCTATCTGACCTTATTTTCGGATTCATCTTTAGTGACTTCAAAAAACTATTCTATGTATAAGCACTTTGAGCTACTTTTTGTTTGAAAATGTGCTATATAAATAAATGTTGTTGTTGTTGTATAAGGACTCTACTATTTATTAATTAGATATATATTTTATGTAAGTGTGTATTGTTTTTTTTGTATGTTATTTATTCATTATTATTCTATTCTAATTCTAATTTGTTTTTCTTTTCTTGTAACTATTTCTTTGACATCTTGTAAAGCAGTTGGAGCTACTGTACATCATTTGTATAAAAACATGCTATAGAAATAAATCCTGCTATTTTTTGTCTGTTGTGACCAAACGGGGGCGCTTCAGCCGCCCAAACCCAACACAAGCAGACACCAGGCACAAATCTTTCAATGTTTAATATACATGGGGAAGCTCTTTTCTCTCGCTCCCTACAGTGGCACGGTACACAAGCACAAAGTGCAGAAATAAACACAGTCCTTTCTTTCTTCTTCCTTCTTTCTTGTTTTTCTCTCTCTTCCTCCACTCCTTCTCCGGCGAGCTTTGTCCATCTCCTCCCGACTCTGGCTCCTTTTATTCTGTTCCTAGGATTACTCCAGGTTGCTCATTAGCCGGGTCTGGATATCATTCCCAGGTGGGGTGAAAGCCCAGTGTACCAGGGCTCTGTAACCTCTACAGCTCCCCCAGGTGGCATCCACAAAACCCCACAGGGCTGCAACAAACTCCCATGAAGCCCTGTAGGAATCCATGACATTGAAGTAACCCAGGGGGGGCTGCCTCTTAGTGTCAGAGGAGAGACAATGTCCTGGACCCACTCCCTCCCCTGGTCCTTCCGTCATATAGGCGTCCCAGCCGGGCAAGGCCCCTAGCCGTACATACATCCATATAAAGTAACTCTTCCCCAGTGGACCAATTTAGTTCAAAAGTTGGCACACTTATTCTTCAAGGGAATTGGTTAATATAGTTCCATTTTCATTGACATAACTCAAACAGATGACACTGTACAAAGTTTTGAAATCTCCCATTAAAAAGTATTGGCGAATTTGCAAACTTAGCTGTCTAAAACCAGAGAAACATTCTGTGCGACTTCAACAATGAATTAGTTTACTGTTTCAATTTTACCTTGAGAGCAGCTACATAAATTTGTATATTTCATATATTCTCCTCTTTATCACCTCCAATACCTACTACTGGCAACAAACAGATCCTCAGTACACATTAATGAAACACCAGCAGACAGTGTACGTGAGTAGGATGTTACTTGATGTCACGAACTGGGCACACACGGAAACCTTGGCTTTAGCAGGTTATTTCAGCTTTTTGAAATCTTACCTGCTTCTTGAGTGCAAATGTGAGAGGACCAGTGCATTAGCAAATCACTTCTCTTGATGCTTTAAGTGATAACAGATAAATCAAATCATCTTCCTAATCATAAAAGTATTGCAACAAGCACCAAGATGGAAAGACCAAAATGCACACAGGAAATTGAAGTTAAACCAGATAATGGGGGCATTTATTTAACAATAATTGACTCATGGTTGTGCTTCTAGCAGAATCACCTTCAACTGTTAAAGCTGTAGGAATCACGCTGTAAAAATAACAGTCATTTAAACTAGACTGGGTATTCCACTAGTTTAGTGTCCCTGACTGTCGTCCAGTGTCCTCCTCTATCCCCTCGTTACTATCTGCAAGGCTTTATTTATAATGCCCTGAGAGTCTCCACCTGCCTTCTCGAGAGGATTGTAAGGTGAAGCAATAAAGTTCTAGAAGTTCCTGGAATGCGGCGCTCAGAACACCTGTGAACATTTTGCTGTCAATCACCCCTCTAGTCACGCCCATCTTTAGAGAGATACGCTGGCCACTGCAGTATACAATACAGGCAAGAAAAACTAACGGTTATCTAAATATGAATGACGCACCCTATTCATAGAGAAAATTAATATTTGCTCACTATTTACATACCACTAATCAAACATCCCAGCTCCTTTACCTGCAGACTTTAATGATTCACTATTCCTGTGACACCGTAATTTACAATTAGAGTGCCACATATACCTGGTATCCGTAATGGTCAGTCGCTGTAGATTTTAGGAAGAATTTGAGACAAATCAGGAGAAGATACTTAAATGTTACAGAGATCAAAAAATATACTAAGACACGTATCAAAAATCAAGGTCAAAAATCTAAGAGCAAGGGTCAAAGCTAGAAAATACGATAAGAAGAAATCAAAGAGTCAAAAGTTAGCATGCATAAGGCATTTTTAAAATGTATTATTATCATTATTAATGTGGTGGTTGTGACCTCTGAGACTCCACCCCAACAACCGCCAAAGCTACCTAGCAACAGGTGGACAAAAATAGCGACCCCTGTTATAAAAAATGGTGTCTAAGATGTTTCAAAATAAATATACATAACTGAAATGAGACAATATATCAAAATTCTAAAGCAAGAATTAAAATCCTGATCTAAGGAGACTGCAGTAGAGAGCTTTAAATAAGAAAAAGTATAAAGAAATGAATAAACAGTGTCAAAGAAGAGATAAGTAAGCCACAAAAAGAGTTGGGACAGCCACCCGAATATTGTTTCCTGGCTTCAAAAGAGTTAAGTGTTGTGTACAATTGAGTACAGATTTGAGTCCAGAACAGAACTGTCTTGATGAGGCAAAGATGGCAGTTTTAAAGGAGAGGACAGGCAGTGACGTCATCAGGGCCAGAATAGGAAGTGATGTCATCCGGCCCGGAACTGGACGTGGAGTCCTCAGAACCAGGCAGAATTTCCCATAATCAGTCTGCAGTGGAAAGAGAGAAATGGGTCAGTACAATCTTCCACCCCCTTGGTCTGGAGTGGAATTATCCTCATTCAGGCCCTTTAACTGCCTCCCATGTACAAATGTGTGACAACAGACAAAACACAACAACAAAACCCTCAGCCTGTATGTTTGAGGTTAGGGAGAAGGTCCTTCTGTGGTTCGAATGATTGGTTTCTTTATTTGTTGCTTCTGTCTTTGGTTTTCAGTTTCTTGGTTATGGTTTTGAACGTCTTTGCTGTGGGTTGCCTTTTTAGGTAATAGTTGAAAATTCACAAAACATAATCCTTGAACCAAAAGTAAAAAGTGACAATCCAGGCAATCCAAAATACAAACCTAAACAAGAAAGAATACAAAGGGAGCCAAACAACAAAATCCATAAAAAATTAATGAAGGCCTCGGCAATCCTTAAATGGAGCTTAGGCAATGTGGCGTCAGGGGGCACCACCCCATAAGGCTCAACTACAAACTAATTAAAGTAAATACTAGATTGATGTAATTAAGTAAATGAATGCAGCTTTAGAAGTTGCACTGAACTGCCTAGAAACTGCCTAGAAATAGAGACAACAAAAATCGCAATGGTGGCGCCCATACCAAACACAGAATGGAGCTGCAGGAGAAAGTAATTCATTTTTAACATTGTGAAAACACTTCTAATCCAAAAATAAGTGCAATGATTATATTCCTTGCGCTCTGAAGCCCCCTCAATAATATCTCAAATATTTTTAGAGGCCAAGAATTTACTATAAAAATTAAAAACCAAAGCCATATATCATGATAGAAGTGCTATATACTTTTGTATATACAATCCATTCCCACTATGCTTCACTAATACAGACCAAAAAAGTGTGAGTTATAAAGAAACTGTACAGTGGATCAAGTTACTCTTCTCATAAGTTATAAAGGAAAATGTTATTAAGGTGGACAGAGCATTACTATTTTTTCTATTAACACTCATCAGTTATGGCCCTTCAAAAAGACAACATGTTTCCTTCCACCCTCCTGGTGAGTGTTGCACTCTGCCTCCTGACTCTGACTGTCTGAGCTGAGGCTTCAGGCCCCTGTTTAAACAGGAACTAGGAATGCTTCCGGTACCACAGTGCGTCCTATTGGAAGCACCTAAGGGTCCACCTGGGATCCAGGGAAGTCCTCCCCCAACAGTGCCCTCTATCAGCACCCAGGCATCACGAAAGTGCTAAACTTCTGGATTCTATCTCCCATGTACCACTTGTGGGTTTCCAAACTGGGATGCCTTGAGAGGACCACTGCCATCTGTCGTATGGGGGATTGAACTGTTCCTGACCCCCAGCTTCTGCTAGTTCAGCCTTATATCCTTCCAGCCAGACAAGAAGTAATTTTCTTGTCCAGCTAGGATTCCCATCTGGCACTTACAACAGCTAATCAGCAGCTCTAATCAGGGTATGCAAGAGTAAAGTAGTGAGTCTTCAGCCTGATTTAAACGCTGAAACTAAATCTTATATATGCAAACATTCCTATAAACCCTCAATACAACTCTTAAAGATTAGATTAGATTAGATCAGATTAGATTAGATTAGATATAATTTTAATAATCCCATGGGGAAATTCAGATGCATATAGCAGCAGAAACTTAAAAACAAGAATATAGGCTCACTGAACATCAATCTACAAATAAATAAATAAATGTATAATGTGCAGATATTTCAAGTTTAACTTAACGAGTACATAAATAAATAGATACCATATTTAAAGAGTATTTTAGCCTGAGGCAATAAGAAGAATAATAGAATTGCCTGTTAGGAGGGGACAGAAAAGACCCCCAGAGGTGTTTCATTGCACATTGTGTTGGAATGAACCTATGCCTGAAAAAGCTCCAGGAGAGCACCTCCTGGAGGAGATTTTTCATGATGGAGTTCGATTTCGCCTCCATTCTCTTTTTCACAAACCTAAACCTAACCTAAAAATCAAACGTAATCCAATGCACAATTACATTAACATACAACATATTTAAAAATAACATGGCACATAATTAATAACATTTATGAAGCAACTTTTCTTACCTGTAGAATGCAAAGAGTCCTGCTTGTTGAGGATGGAGACCTCAAAGAGAAGGTGGAGTGAAGGGCTGGACCATCAGGATTTTGAGCACCGTTTCCCTTCTTGATGAGTTTTGTTAGGAGCTAACTGGAGCAGCATCAAACCATGTGGGAAGTTACATATTCACATTTGTTTGCTTAGCAAATGCTTTTATCCAAAGCGACTTGCAAAAGAGGTCAACAAACCCGAGTAAACATCGGTCTGGGGGACTGTTTGGGAACAAGTGTGACAGGAAAGGTGAACAAAATTGACAAGTGAAGAGCTCAGAACAAAGGACAAGGTAGTTACACTTTCTTAGTCACAAGAACCTATCAAAGCCACTTAAGACAGAGACTCAGCACCAAGAGTCTTCAAATGCCTCTTGAACACATTGAGGGAGTTAGCAGTTTAGATGGAAGTGGGCAGCTTGTCCCACCAGCTAGGAGCTATGCATGACAGGGTCTGGATCAAGATTTGATGCCACACAGATACTGAAGTGAAAAACATTTATGTAACATCTTTTAGTGTATTAAGATTTTTAGTTCTATCTTCTTTTGTCTAAGTGCTCTTGTAGGATGAAATTATTCTCATATGCGGACCCTTAAATAGCCCCTGACCTTCAGATGGTGGCATCTGGTATCTATGTAGTCTATGTAATCTAATGCAGGGTGATCTAATGTCCAATTTATGATTAGATTAACATGTTATCAGCTAAATGCTAAGTGTAATTTAGTATAGTCATACACTCTAAAGGCTTTGTCTAATAAAGGATTTGCCAGAATAAGTCTGATCACTGAATAAGTGTGAAGTGTGCTCCAAAGATGCCTTTGTTAAATAAATGTCTTATACTACTATATTGCTGGAGTCATTTTATTAAGAGAGTGCTGAAGTAGAACTGGAGATCAAGAGATGGTTCCCTATTAATAAACAGCATCACATATGTACAATTTCATCAGTTTGCGTTTTTTAATTTTGTGTTTTATTGCATAATGTTGTTCTTTTCTATTCTCAGGTTCCATTCTTTATCCTTAACATTAATCATGGGAAAAACATCAATTATGTTTATTTATTTAAAGAAATTGAATTTAGTGTAGCCACTAGGGTGAATCATAGATCTCCATACCACAGACACAATCACACAACCACAGTTCCGGGTTCAAATGATTGTTTTTTTTACAGAATTCCTTACACAGGCTTCTTCCGCAAAACAACACAATTCCTTTGCTCTGTTTTTTCCTCCACTACTTCCAGGTGAGCTTTGTTCTTCTCCCACACTCCTTTTCCTCCTCTCCCAACTCCAACTCCCTGAGTGGGATGAGCTGCCAGGATATTGCATGGAGGAAGCACTTCTGGGTCAAGGAGAAGCACCTCCAAGTAAGGATAGCCAAACCCTACAGCTCCACTGATGGCACCCA
The DNA here is from genome assembly GCF_900747795.2 of Erpetoichthys calabaricus. Taxonomy (NCBI): domain Eukaryota; kingdom Metazoa; phylum Chordata; class Cladistia; order Polypteriformes; family Polypteridae; genus Erpetoichthys; species Erpetoichthys calabaricus. The sequence continues at coordinate 22,219,643 of NC_041401.2, read as the reverse complement.
CTGAACTCTGAATGGCTAAACAATAAGACTACAGTTCCCAGTATGTCCTGCGTGTGTGTGTGTTTGGGTACACCAAATACAGTGTCACAAAAGAGTCCAAAAGCCATCAAAAAAGGTTTGGGACAGCCACCCATATGTTCATTGCCCTGGATGCAAATGGATAATTTGTATGGAGTTCTTAACAGGTTTAAATCCAAAGCAGAACTGACTCAAGATGAGAAATATGGCGGCTTTAAAGGCCGAGAAAGGAAGTAACATCATCCATGGGCCCAGAACCAGAAGTGACATCATCCATGGCCCCAGAACCGGAAGTGATGTCATCCATGGGGCCGGAGTCGTGTGGGAATTCCCGTGGATGATCTACAGAGGATTGAGAGTTAGTGCAGCTCGCCACCCCCTGGTCTGACATGTAACTACTATTATTCCGGTACATGTGTGACAACAGGTACTGCCAAATAATGTGTTAGGGGAGAATACATTTTTGGAAAGGCTGTCTCATGTAGTTCATCCATTATACTGACCTATTGGTCCAGTAAGGGTCTTCCACCCATAACCCAAACGAGAAGCCAATCCAGCCAATTCTCATTCCATGCTACCATCTCCTTACTGAAACAGAGAACACCCTGCATCTTTTTCAGAGCAACCATTATGCTGGCCTTCCAGCCAGTTACGGGAATGGTGTCCACCCCAGGTGGAAGTGTCCATCCAAGATAAGAAAACTGCAAAACTGACCGTTTCAGAATATAACTGTATTGTTCAAGTTCATGAACAGAAACATTTAATTCTTGTTTCATCCTAGAACTTGAACGTGAACTATGGCCTTTATTACCCAGAAGAATGCAAACCTGAACTATGTTTGTTTTAAGTTTGAACTTGCAAAACACTAGATAAGAGGCTAAACATCCTTGTGCTGATAATTAAAGACAGAAGAAGAGGTTAAAGTGACACGTCAGAATTGAACTTGACAAGAATATCTAAGAAGTTTTAAATTACAGCTTTAGCAGCTCTCACAGGAACGTAATAATTGAGCCATGCACTTACGTCTTTCTGGAAAATGACGAAAAATAAACGGTGTCAAGTATGAATGGATGTGGAGGTGACTCAGCCAACGCGCACTCTGCCTTTCTTTTAAAAAATCGTGACTGGCATTGGACATTTTGGAAAGACACTTGTCTGATATCCTGCATGCTGTTTTTCAGAAGGTGCAGGGACGGGTGGGTCTAAAATATGGCTGCAACTGTCCGTGCAAAGTTTGCAGATTCTCCCCGCATCCACATTGTTTCTTTTTTTTTTGATACTTTGTTTTCTTGACTCTAAGTTGTCTATGTGTGAGTGAGCCTTGACCTCTAGCTGGCCTTCTTAGGCTCCAGCCCACCATGACTCTGTTTTGGAGTAAGCACAATTTGGACAGTAAATAACTAAAATGGTAGATAGATAGATAGATAGATAGATAGATAGATAGATAGATAGATAGATAGATAGATAGATAGATAGATAGATAGATAGATAGATAGATAGATAGATAGATAGATAGATAGATAGATAGATAGATAGATAGATAGATAAGGCACTATATAATAGATAATGTGAAAGAATGAGTCTCAACACACTAGAAAGGTTTGGGACAGCCACCCATATATTGTCCCTGGCTGCAAAACGTTTAAAGAAAAACAAGAAGTTGTTGATAGGTTGAGTTCCAGGATTGAACTGAACTGGTTTGGAAAGATGGATGTTTTATATGCTGTGAACCGGAAGTAATGTTATTTGACCGGAACAGGAAGTGACATCAGTCTGAGCGTCGGATCCAGAAGTGACGTTAAATCAGGCAGGTTTTCCTGTATTTGGTCTGCAGAGATAGTAGAAATAGGTTTAGAGCACCCCACCACCCCCTGGCCTGGCGAGTAATTACCTCCACTTGGTCCACTCACCTCACTCCTAGTCGCATGTGTGTGACAGTAGATAGATAGAACACTATATAATGGTTAGATAGATAGAACACTATATAACAGATAGATAGATAGATAGATAGATAGATAGATAGATAGATAGATAGATAGATAGATAGATAGATAGATAGATAGATAGATAGATAGATAGATAGATAGATAGATAGATAGATAGATAGATAGATAGATAGATAGATAGATAAGGTAAAATATGATAGATAGTGTCACACACGTGTGAGTAGGAGGCGGTTAAAGGGTTTAAGGAATTGTAATTCTACACCAGACCAGGGGGTGCAGGAGTGCGCTGACTGTCTCTCTCAGTTCCTTGCAGACTATTCTCAGGAAATCCCACCGGGTTCCAGCACCTCTGATGACGTCACTTCCGGATCTGGAGCCTCTGAAAACGTAATAAAAGGGACCGCACTCCCTTATTCAGGCGAGTTGGAGCTGGGTGGTAGAGAGGCAACACTCGACTAGAGGATAGCAGTGGTGGTGAGAGAGTATATTGTGGAGAGAGTAAGACCAGTGTTTTGTGCTTTGTGTAATACTTTTTGGAGGTATTTAAAATAAAACCTTCATTTATTTGGATAAAGGACTTTGCTTTTGTGATCATGCCGGGGTTTGGGCAGGCTGTTGCCTGGATGTCCATCACAATATATATATTTATATATATATGTGTGTGTGTGTGTGTATCCAGTCGTGGTTAAAAAATTGCAGGGCACAATCCAAACCTGTCAATTTAGAGCCCCGGGGTGGGATAAAGTAGAGAAAAGACACAGAAAGGACATGCAATTTATATACAGATGGTGACCAGGCTGGGAATAAATCTCTCTATAAGGACCAACATGACTACACTGTTGAAATGTAAAGAATTGTGGATAAGAGGAGACCTCTTTACCCAGGGTTACCATATAAGTGAAGCCCATATTCTCCACCTGACAACCATCAATCAGGCTTTGGCTTTACAATCCCGTGCGTTCAAGCATTTAGAGGACTATGCCAGCATTTCACTCATACAGTATACTGGAATTCTAGGAGGAAGCAAGCGAAGCATGCAATATGAGAATTATACATGATATTATTTGAGATTCAGAATCCTTCTGATAAGATTCCACATGGAAGATCAAACTAAATGAAGTGGGAATTCAAGCTGTGGTCTGTAGGCAAATGAAAAATTTAAACACAGGAAGCCAAGGGATATGATTAGGGGAGTGTTTTCAGAATTATGTGATGTCAGTGCTGGGGATTCTGTTATTTGTAATACACATAAATGATCTGAACAAGAATATGATTGATAAACTGGTTAAGGTAGATTATGCCAAACTAGGCGGAAGGCCAGATGATGTAGAATCAGCTAAAATGGATAGCATACAGGCTTGGGTAGATTTATGTCAGATGAAGTTTCACATATGTAAATGTGCAGTATTACAAGTAGGAAGTGGAAATATTAGATCTGAAAACACAATGGGAGGTCTGAAACTTGAAAGTACACCTTATGAGAAGGATTTAGGAGTCAAATGCACAAACCAGTGTGTTTCTTTGTGCCGGTCCCAAGCCCGGGTAAATGGGGAGGGTTACGTCAGGAAGGGCATCCGGTGTAAAATTTGCCAAATCAATATGCGGACAAAGATATTCTGCTGTGGCAATCCCTAATGGGAGCAGCCAAAAGGAGAAGAAGAAGTGGACTCAACACTATCAACTTCCAGACAGTGGACAGAACTGATCAAAATGGCTAATAGGATGTTCGATTGTATAGCACCCTGACACAGAGAGTTCAAGTCCAAGGAGGTTCTGCTCCAGCTTTATAACACACTGGTGAGGCCTCATCTGGAGTTCTGTGTGCAGTTTTGGTCTCCATGTTACAAAAAAGAAGTGTCAGCTTTCCACAGAAGTGTGACCAGGCAGATTCAATGACTGAGCAGTGTCAGAAGAGATTGAAGGAGTTGAACCTTTTCAGTTTAAGTAAACAAAGATTAAGAGGTGACATGACTGAAGTACTTAAAATTATTAAAATGAGTTAGTACAGTGCATCCCAGTTGTTATTTTAAAATAAATTCTGCATCTTGAACAAAGCGGGCACGATTGGAAATTTCTTAAGGACAGAATTCACACAAATGTAAAGAGTTATTCTTCACACAAAGAATACAGATACAAGGAAGAAATGACCAAGTTGTGTGGTGGAGAACAAGATTTTTGGAAATTTCAAATCTCGACTTAATGTTTTTTGGACAATCCCAGTGAATAGGATGGACAAGCTGTTCTCATCACAATTGTTCTAATGTTTCCAGAATAAACATGGCAGCCAGTTGATAGTGTGTTCTGATGATAACTTATAACAATCTCAAACCCAAGTAATCCAATTAAGGGTCATGGTGGGCCAGAACCTATCTTGGTATATTGGCCAGTTGGAAAATTGGCTATAGATAAGACATGAAGCAAAAAAATCGGGAGTGGTCTCCCCTAAGATATGGGGATGGATATTTGAGGAGTAAACTGCAAGACAATTATTATATTTTTATATTATGTACATTAAGCAACCATCAAAAACAAATCAAATAAAATCAATATTATATTGAACAATTATTATAAAAGTAAAATTGAATAAATCAGACTCTGCAGTTGCATGAATTAAAAATTTGCCATGATAATTTTATTTTGGTGAACAATTCAGGTAAAATGCCACTTTCAGTAACAGGAAGTGGGTCAAAAGTTACATGAAACTTTAGTAATGTGTATAATGTAATACTTGTACACAAAATTTCATTTACATAAAGCAAAAACGTTCTCAAATATGTACATATTACCATTTGAACATCAAATGGAAAATTACGATTATCTCGAAAACCGGTCATTTTTTGAAAAAATGCAAAGACAGATAAAAAATGTTTTGCTTTACCATAATATGATGTGAAATTATCAAATGTTTAATATTTTTGGGGAAACATTTCAGGTAAAATACCACTTCCGGTTAGTAGAAATAGCTCAAAAGTTGATAGAAATCTACGTTTTGTATCTAATATTTGTATGCAAAGTTTGGTTGACCTAAGTGAAAGCGTACTCAGGTTATCGTGTTTACATACACACACACAGACATACAGTAATCCCTCCTTGCGTTCCAGAACCCCCCGTGAAAGGTGAAAATCCGCAAAGTAGAAACCATATGTTCATATGGTTCTTTTTATATATTTTAAGCCCTTATAAACTCTTCCACACTATTATAAACATTTCCCGCACAATTATACAGCATAAACCCTTTGTATTCTCTTAGATATTAGGTAAGATTCGTTGAAATTATGTATGTAAACACAGTTTATATACAGTAAAACCTAAATATTATTTTAAAGATATCGAGCGTCTCCGATATCACATATGTTACAGCCATTACGACAGACAGGCCACCAACAATAAATACGTACAATGCAAGAAAAATTGTATACAGTAAAATGTGCGTACAGTGACACTAAACTATTTACATGTAATAAGTACTGTACGTAGATAATTAATTATGGTTACTCACTAACAATGACACGGCGACTTGTCCGATAACGATGAGTTTAATTTTACTGCACAACAAAGGAGAGCATTACAGCTCTTCTAAAGGATCCTCTTCTGGTGACTGTGTAGCACCGCCATTGTTCTTCTTCCAGCACTCTTCAATCCAAATCCCTAAAGCAGATTCCATCCAGACTACTGCCTTATCACGTCCACTTGCAACTCGTTTTGCGCCCTGGTTAAAGGACACTGCGGCCGTAGATCTTATATGCTTTTCCTCCTTTTTAAATAAAAAGAATCGTGGAGTCATTGATGCCGTAATGGTGTTCTGCAGCGGTGTAGCTGTTCCCTTCCTTCAACATATCCAAAACTTTTACCTTTTCTGCAATTATTTGCATCTTCTGTTGGCACTTGGACACGGCCCCTGAAGCAGGAGCAGGAGCATATTAATGCTGAATGAGTGAGATGAGACTTCCTGGTTAATGCAGCACTCCGTCGCTGAGCCAATCAGCACACAGGAATTTTAACTGCGTGCTCTGATTAGGTAGCTTCTCAGTCATCCGCCAATAGCGTCCCTTGTATGAAATCAACTGGGCAGACCAACTGAGGAAGCATGTACCAGAAGTAAAAAGACCGATCGTCCGCAGAAACCCGCGAAGCAGCAAAAAATCCGCGTTATATATTTAGATATGCTTACATATAAAATCCGCGATAGAGTGAAGCCGCGAAAGCCGAAGCGCGATATAGCGAGGGATTACTGTAATTCCAACAATGGTATTTTCAGACTCAGGGAGGTCTAAAACATCGAGATTCATTGAAACCTCAAAATCAAATTTTTGGACGACTCAAATACTTTCCTCATATTTCATATACAAGGACTCGGGGGGGGGGGGGGGGGGGAGGGTCTCAAATTTTTGATCGCTTCTAATACTTTCCCTATACTTCGTATAGAAGAAAGTAAAAAAGGAGCTGGCAATGAAGAACAAAGGCAAATAAGGGACATGCCAAGAGTGGTCATGTGACAAAGTCAAGCTCTAACTGTCACAGAGAATAAGAAAAATAAGAAAATGAAAACCAAAATGAGTAGTCATAATAAATAATACTAAAAAATGTCCTAATCATATTTAGAAGATCATATTTCTGATAATTCACAAATGGTTACGATGTCTTTTAGGTGCATTCGTATTGTAAATAAAACACAGAAACACAGATAAAGAGTCGGGACACCTTCAGGCACCCCTTGCATATTGTGATGTCAGAATAATAAACTTGAGTTTTAACGTGTTGTGAGTGTAACGTCTTTCCAGACACAAGCCTTCAATCAGACTGGATAAAGGTTGCGACTAGGAAGGGGTGAGTTGGAAGGGACAGGTCCAGGAGTCCCATAACTGGAAGTGATGTCACATGTTCTCAGTTTGTTGGTTTCCAGATCTACAGAGGGAAGGACAGGGGAAGCCTTATAAGGCAGCACCAACCTGTGGCTCGGGGTGGAATTACAAGTCAACAAGCTCTGAAGTTGTCTCCTAGACACGCGTGTGTGACAGCATATAATTCTGGAAGCACCTATTGTAATTGCCACGTCTGTTGGTTTGTTTGCCTGTCAGTCAGTGCACATCACACAACTTGAGAAATTATTGTTAACTTATATAATATTTATTAAATAAACAAATTAATGTTGAGCTAAATAAACAGAAAATTGAACAACTTCAATAGTATTTATTGAAACAAAAGCCATTCGGTCAAAGGAAGTAAACAAGCTGCACTGGATATTAAGTCAGCAGGTCCAGCCCAGTCGAACGTGTACTTGTTTTGTGACCTTAATTTGATGTTTCACTGTTTTATTTTATTATTTGCCGTTGCCTAATTTTGCTCTCCGCAGGCAATTTCAAGTAGATGAGAAATAGGAAGCATACTGGATGCCATTACACAAAATGTTCAGAATCACCCAACAGGTTTTACTAATTGGAACAGGAAGGCTGCCAGATCACAGTTGGCACAGTCGATGTAAAAATATCAAAATAGCTTTAAAATGAAAACTTCGACAGTATAAACAATGCTCTTATGCAAGGGTGCTGTAAGCTATGCAGTGTTTCCATTAGGAGACATCATAATCCTAACTAGAACATAATGCTAACTAGAACACCAGTTCATCTTATAAACTATTTAAACTATCAAGAAATCAAAATATACACCAGCTCAGAGGGGAACTGTAACTGTAAAGGAGAAATGTAACACTGTATTCATAAAATACATCTAATGAGACTTGATTAGAACAGACGAGAATCATCAAAATGAAACAACGTCAATACAAAATCAGCACCCATAGACCAATATCAGAACCACAACTCAACAATATTAAAACTCAGGTGCTAGATTCCTCATTTATCTTTGTCACAAATACGCTCTTTCATGCAACATTAATACCCAAATGTATGAACCCAATACTCCTAATCTCAGAGATTCAGAGCTTATGAGTGTTCACTTGTACATCAAGGTCAACTGTGGATAAAAGAATAAATCCAAGTATTAAGTGTATATCAACACCATGTGCTGCAATCAGAGTAAGACAAGTACATGTGTGTGAATCAGAGGAAGGTCAGCAGAATGGTGAGGATGCAGGGAGTAGAGTTGGCAAAGGTGGCGGAGTTTAAATACTTGGGATCAACAGTACAGAGTAATGGGGATTGTGAAAGAGACGTGAAGAAGAGAGTGCAGGCAGGGTGAAGTGGGTGGAGAAGAGTGTCAGGAGTGATTTGTGACAGACAAGTATCAGAGAAGAGTGAAAAGGAAGGTCTACCAGACGGTAGAGAGGCCAGCTATGTTATATGGGTTGGAAATGGTGGCACTGACCAGAAAGCAGGAGACTGAGCTGGAGGTGGCAGAGTTAAAAATGTTAAGATTTGCATTGGGTGTAACGAGGATGGATAGGATTAGAAATGAGGACATTAGAGGGTAAGCTCAACTTGGATGGTTTGGAAACAAAGTCAGAGAGGCGAGATTGCATTGGTTTGGACATGTGCAGAGAATAGATGCTGGGTATATTGGGAGAAGGATGCTAAGGATAGAGCTGCCAGGGAAGAGGAAAAAAGGAAGGCCTAAGAAAAGGTTTATGGATGTGGTGAGAGAGGACATGCAGGTGATGGGTGTAACAGAACAAGATGCAGAGGACAGAAAGATATGGAAAAAGATGATCCGCTGTGGCAACCCCTAATGCAGGGTTCCCCAACTCTGGTCCTGGAGGGCCACAGTGGCTGCAGATTTTCATTCTAACCCTTTTCTTAATGAGTGACCTGTTTTTGCTGCTAATGAACGTCTTCTGAATTCATTTTAGTTGTCTTGTTCTTGAAGACTCAGACCCCTTAATTATTTATTTTTCCTTAATTAGCAGCCAAACAAAATACTGAGATACAAAATGAGTCAAAACATGACCAGCAAACTGTGTTGATTATACAATATCTCAAAATAAAGAAAGGCGAAGGTCTCAGGAAAGTTATTCTGCTCAGGACCCCAAAACATTTAACGGAACTCTTAGGAAAGAGAAAATCAGTAATTTCAGAAATGTCTGCTATTGCACAATGAGAGCAGCAACAAGCCACAGAATTAAAGAATGGGTTTAATTAACAATAAGACTTGGTGCCTAATTGAGGAACTGGTTGGAGTGAAATTGGTTGGAGTTTGAGGCCGTGACTTCACATTTCATTTCTGTTTGGGTTCCATTTAAGGAAAGAAATGAAGCAATTCAGAGGAACAAATCTTAAAAAAAACAAGTCAAGTAAAATGAATTCAAAAGAAGTTAATTAGAAGCAAAAACAGGTCACTAATTAGGAGGAGATCGTTCCTCCCCCACACTATGTGACTCTTCAATTCCACCCGGGGGGGTAAACGTTAACATTATACCAAGTTACTGTCTGTTATACCTGTTTTTTATCACTCTTTAATTTAATATTGTTTTTTTTATCAGTATGCTGCTGCTGGAGTCTGTGAATTTTCCCTTGGGATTAATAAAGTATCTATCTATCTATCTATCTATCTATCTATCTATCTATCTATCTATCTATCTATCTATCTATCTATCTATCTATCTATCTATCTATCTATCTATCTATCTATCTATCTATCTATCTATCATACAGTGCCTTTCGCATATCTACCCACCCATCTATCTATCTATCTATCTATCTATCTATCTATCTATCTATCTATCTATCTATCTATCTATCTATCTATCATACAGTGCCTTATCTATCTATCTATCTATCTATCTATCTATCTATCTATCTATCTATCTATCTATCTATCTATCTATCTGTCTATCTGTCTGTCTGTCTGTCTGTCTGTCTGTCTGTCTGTCTATCTATCTATGTATCTATCTATCTACAGTGGGTACGGAAAGTATTCAGACCCCCTTCAATTTTTCACTCTTTGTTATATTGCAGCCATTTGCTAAAATCATTTAAATTAATTTTTTCCCTCATTAATGTACACACAGCACCCCATATTGACAGACAAAAAAAAGAATTTTTTAAATTGTTGCAGATTTATTAAAAAAATCCTGTCCCTGCAGCTGAAAAGCACCCCCACAGCATGATGCTGCCACCGCCATGCTTCACTGTGGGGACTGTATTGGACAAGTGATGAGCAGTGCCTGGTTGTCTCCACACATACCGCTTAGAATTAAGGGCAAAAAGTTTTATCTTGGTCTCATCAGACCAGAGAATCTTATTTCTCACCATCTCAGAGTCCTTCAGGTGTCTTTTAGCAAACTCCATGCGGGAGTTGGCCTTAATTCTAAGCGGTATGTGTGGAGACAACCAGGCAGTGCTCATCACTTGTCCAATACAGTCTCCACAGTGAAGCATGGCGGTGGCAGCATCATGCTGTGGGGGTGCTTTTCAGCTGCAGGGACAGGACGACTGGTTGCAATCGAGGGAAAGATGAATGCGGCCAACTACAGGGATATGCTGGACAAAAACCTTCTCCAGAGTGCTAAGGACCTCAGACTGGGCCGAAGGTTTACCTTCCATCAAGACAATGACCCTAAGCACACCGCTAAAATAACGAAGGAGTGGCTTCACAACAACTCTGTGACTGTTCTTGAATGGCCCAGCCAGAGCCCTGACTTAAACCCAATTGGGCATCTCTGGAGAGACCTAAAAATGGCTGTCCACCAACGTTTACCATCCAACCTGACAGAACTGGAGAGGATCTGCAAGGAGGAATGGCAGAGGATCCCCAAATCCAGGTGTGAAAAACTTGTTGCATCTTTCCCAAGAAGACTCATGGCTGTATTAGCTCAAAAGGGTGCTTCTACTAAATACTGAGCAAAGGGTCTGAATACTTAGGACCATGTGATATTTCAGTTTTTCTTTTTTAATAAATCTGCAACAATTTCAAAAATTCTTTTTTTTGTCTGTCAATATGGGGTGCTGTGTGTACATTAATGAGGGAAAAAATTAATTTAAATGATTTTAGCAAATGGCTGCAATATGACAAAGAGTGAAAAATTGAACGGGGTCTGAATACTTTCCGTACCCACTGTATCTATCATACAGTGCCTTTCGCATATCTACCCACCCATCCATCTATCTATCTATCTATCTATCTATCTATCTATCTATCTATCTATCTATCTATCTATCTATCTATCTATCTATCTATCTATCTAAGAAAAGGGTTAGAATGAAAACCTGCAGCAACCGGAGGACCGGAGTTGGGGAACCCCACTCCAAATGGAGAAGAAGAAAGAAGGTAACTTATAAAAGAAATCAAACATTTCTCATTGCGTGGAGGCAGACCAGGCTTTCCTTATCACATTCCTGCTTTGAAGCCATTAGTTGTTTTGCCACAATCAGCACCGAGATGTGTGGTTTATCTTCATCAGCTCTTTGGTTTCAGTTTGCGATTCTATAAACCTTTTGTATAAATAGGACTGACAAGTAGGGTTGCCAGATGTCCGTTATATCATCATTTTGTCCCCTGTCCCATACTGACCTTTCAGGGACACCCAAATGTCCCGTATTTAATTCATTTTCAAATTTCTTAACAAAAATATATTTTTACTACCTTCTTACAGTACTTAGTTGTAACTTTAAAAGTAATTATACTTTCTTTTCTCAGATTCTCTTGATGAAAATAACCCAAATGTAAAGAGGAAACGAGTGTTTGCTGCCTGTTTGCATCTTGTTCAGTTGCTATGGTTGGCTGAGGACAGCGACACTCTTACCGTTTTGCTCTCCAGTCACGGTGCCGTGCAGTTCTGGATCGGCATTGCAACATACAGTCTCAACAAAGGGTGTTGTTACTACTCGCCACGGCCCACTTTTTTTCTAACTTAAAAACTAATCCATCCATCCATCAAAAGATGCCAAAACGTAAGTGTAAATTTCGTGATGAATATTCCAGCGAATGAACATTTAATCAAACAAGGCGGAAGCTGTTTTGAAACATAACAGTGGTGTATGTAATTGCACTTTCAGTATTGAACAATGGCGGTAAGTCTGATATCAAGCAACACATTACTTCTCTACTTTTGTATAATATATAGGTCTGGGTGTGTAGGTGGCCTGTATAAATTTATATATATAGTAATATAGAGAGAGATTTTAAGAGTGTCCTGTATTTCTAATTTTTTAATCTGGCAACCCTACCTTTAAGCCAGGCTTAAACCCCCCATATGTCAGAACTTTTGTTAGCCTTAGTGGACTTTTCTGTGCACTGGGCATCTGCATGAGGGTTTCAAAGTGTTCACCAAACTCTCCTAAAGAATAAAGGCGAACCTCAGGCCGTGATTTGCACTGGGACACTCTTAGTGTTGCATTCTTCTCTGACAGCCCCATCCATCTAAAGGCTTTTTGGCCTGCAGGTTTCAAATAAAAATCTTTGTCACCCAGGGCACAGCTGGCTAAGCAATTGCAGGTAAGTCTGCACGTTCTTCAACTAGTCAGCACAGGAATAAGCAGTTACGTTCTGCTCATTTTCTTGTCTTTTTTTGCCCTGAGTTACTCCTCACCTTTATTAGACAAAGTGAGAAGTGAAGCCCTTGGAAGTCTGGGAGGTTGGTGGATGGGGGGTGCACTGCTTTCTTATTCTGTGCTATAATTTGGGTCTCTAATGCTTTTTCATGTGAATCTCAGCAAAATTCTTTATGGGTTGGAATAAAGTGTGGGCGGCAAGTGTTACTAATAAGATGGCAGCGGGTTTTCCCAAGATGGTTTCACAAAAAAATTGCAGAATGTGGAAAATTCTTGGAATGCTCCTGTTCATGAAATTATTATTTGGTCATTTAGAAATAATATTTTAAAGAACACTCCAAAAATGTTTCCTCCTTGACAGGTGTACGGTTCAATTTGTTTGGAGATAATCACCACTAAGTAAAAAATAGTGAAGAGAGTGGTCAGGAAAAGCATACTGGACTGTAGCTACAGAAACGTGTGGAGAATTGCACCCTTTGCTTGCCATAACTAAACAGACTTGTCCAAGAAGGAAACTTTGCTTATAGATAGTTTGTTATATTGCCTTAGTAGAGCTAGTGTGGGGCAATGATGAGATCAAGCCTATTTGAACATTTGACATATGAGAAGAGACCATTCAGCCCACTAGGCTCACCTGTTTAGCTAACCACTAAGCTTTCAAGGTTTCTGCTTGAACTCCATGTCTCAGTAGTTTGTTCCAGAGTCCCATAACTCTTTGCGTAAAGAAGAGCATCCTGGCTTCACTCTTAAAAAGCACTTCCACTTAATTTCCTCTGATGTCCTCAAGTATGCAATTCACACTTAAGCTGAAGTTATGTTGCTGGATCTGCTTTATCAATGCCTTTGAGGATTTTTAAGACCTGATTTAGGTGCCCACACAGTCTCCACTGCTCGAGTTCAAAAGAGTACAGTGAAGTTTAGTTTAAGCAAAAGAAGATTAGGAGGAGACCTGACTGAAGTGTTTAAAATTATGAAGAGAATTTGTCCAGTGAGTCAAGACTGTGACTTTAATATGAGTTCATCAAGAACATGGGGACACAGTTGGAAACTTGGAAAATTTTACACAAGTATTAGGAATCTTTTCTTCACATAGAGAACCACAAACACATGGAATAAGTGACCAAGAAATGTGGTAGACAGGAGGACTTTAGGGACTTTCAAAACTCAACTTAATGTTATTTTCGAAAAATTAAGTGGATAGGACTGGCAGGCTTTGTTGGGTTGAACAGCCTTTTATTGTCTAGATTGTTCTAATGTTAATAATAATAATAATAATACATTTTATTCATATAGCGCTTTACCCAAGCTCATTCTAATGAAAGTTGTGTGACCTTCTGGTTAGGTTAATTTACAATTGTACGATATGCATATTAAAAAGATTAAACAGTGAATTGTAAGCTGGCAGCCTTGACTGTTAAAGTCCCCTGTCCCCCTCACTATGTCACACACTCTGGTCAATGAACCTCAAGTAGGGGATATCACACTAGTGACTTGAAGAACGCTGAAGAGTATAAGAAAGACAGAATCATCAATATTTTGGGTTTATTATGACCACCAATAAATTACACTTACAGTCTGCAGTTCATGCAGTTCAGTCTGCATGGAGAACATGAGGAAGAGTTTATTGCATTCCATTGCTCACTATCAGAATGATAATAAGAGATCACAAACATCTTTTTCAAATAATCTCTGAAATTTTGAGATAGCGATATATTTTTTCTAGTATTAGGAATTGTAGGAGATGTGTATTTATCATCTCTGAAGGTTCTTTTTTGGCATCCATCTAATACAGAAATTGATGATACCATTCTACCATATCACTGCATAATGAAGTGGAGCCTTTAATTTAATTACACATTTGTAGAAAAAAAATCCAATTTTTTTGAAAGATATTTATATTTAAGATGGGATAAACACCAGCTCCTTACCTTCCATATTTGTTGTAGATGTATGGATGTTATCAGATCTTTATATAAATACAAACAATAGATCAACAGAAATACAACAAATACATAGAATCCAAATTGGTATTTTTTCATTTATTTCAAATAACTGATTTTGCCTGTTTTAAACTCCAGAGATTTATTTTCTCAAGTAGCACATTTTCCTTCGTTGCCAGTTGCCCACACCTCAAATGTTACAACAATTTAATATTGAGTGGGTACGGTGGTGCATCAGAAATGCTGCCCCACAATTCCACTGTTACATTCTGAGCGCAAGCACTCCTTAGGTTCTTCACTTCAGCTTAATTCTTAAATACATTCATTTTAGGGTAACTGTTAACTTAAAATGTGCACCTTCTATCTATCTATCTATCTATCTATCTATCTATCTATCTATCTATCTATCTATCTATCTATCTATCTATCTATCTATCTATCTATCTATCTATCTATCTATCTATCTATCTATTATATAGTGCCTTTCATATCTATCTATCTATCTATCTATCTATCTATCTATCTATCTATCTATCTATCTATCTATCTATCTATCTATCTATCTATCTATCAATAATGCCACTACATTACAGGCACTCATCGACTACTAATTTATAGTTTTGAAGAAGCATGGATTCTGTACATAAATGGATGGTCATGGTGTACACTGGACAGTAGTCACCTGATGATGAAACTGAATTGTGGATGCCTGCTGGCAACTACTCAGTGCCAGTATCACAAACCCCTATCATATGGATAGTCTTTGCAGGATACAGAGTGCCTGATGAAGGTAATCCTTTTCAAAACCACAATTTACAAATGCCGGCATTGAGGACACCTACCTATGGCGTAGCAATGGATTGTGCAGATTGTGCAAAGCACAAGGGCCTACAAGCTTGAGGGCTGTATAGATTTTTACATTTTTTTTTTTTAATAACTTAACCAAAACAGCGGTTTCACAGTCTCGATGTTGTGGATTCAACGTTCAATGTCTTGTTACCATCAATTCTGACCTCGATGGCTGACAACAAATTGTATGCTGCTGCCGATCTTCTTGTTCAATGCAATAGCACATTTTCCACTCACTTGTTGTCATTTCATGTATGTTTTATATCAATCCTGTCAACCAAGCCGACTGTTTTCCAAGTAGCTGAACTGTTGCTGATTGATCACTGTGTACTGTCATCTACTTCCAGTGACGGTTGTATGGCTTGTGTGTTACTGCTGAGTATACCAGTGACTGTTGCTGTGTGTGAACGATTGTTCTCCAAGTTAAAACTCATTAAAAATTACCTCAGAAGCACCACATCGCAAGACAGACGTAGTGTCTTGGCTAGATTATCAATCGAGAAACAAGCGTGCCAGACAGAGACTTTTGCACAACAGACGGCACACCAGCGAGTATTTTAAGGTACCAGTGATATTCTAAGTAATAGGATTTGTGACTTGTCAGTCAGTTCCATTTTTGTAAGCTTTAACAGTTTAACATATCTGTAATGTGTTTTATTGTGTACCCTAGTATGGCTTACTGTGCATTAGTGTCATTACTGTGAGGATTTGTGAGCGTGACCATTTTATGACGTCCATTTTCTCAGAACTCGTCTAGTAGTATCCTGTCAGACGGTGTTGCCGTTTTAATTTGTTACAAATTGAAATTGCTTCACTTTATAGCACAGAACAGTTTCTAGCTTACATTTTAATCATCATTTTCCTTCACAAAGTTGTCTTGGAAAAGTAAGCAGGTCCACATCATACATATATTTATGTACTACTACTGCTACCCACATCCCTTACTCACAATTTATTTTATTTTTGATAATTTACAGCAGCTGTAATAAAGTGATTTAAAAAGTTATTACAAATTCCATTTAGAGAGCTGGTTTGTTTGTCACCAGCGTGTGATCTGATAGTGACGCGGTCCTGGGTACCACTGCCCAGCTGGCCCCTAAGATCTAGTTGTGAATAAATTACTAACAGTTAAGCTGGACAGGATGGGCCCACCTCAGGGCGCTGCACAAGGGCCTTCAGTAAGCTAGGCACGCCACTGACACGTGCTGTGAAGTATAGTAGTTGGATGTCTGAAGATTTACTACTCATTTTTAGCACCACACATTGGCATTGCTCTGAGGCTACTGTCAGCACGAGTCCGATGGCGCCTGGTGACGACTGCTCAATTTCAGCACTGCTTGTCACTAACACCGCTGTTTATATGTCATCTTGTATGAATGTTTGGTGAATAATCATAAGGCACAGTCAACACCTCCTATATGTTGTGTAGGCATTTCATCAGCTTACCGAGACCCCCAACCCATGATACAGGGGTTGCTGAAAGCGATTACACGCGCAGCATCACAAAGAGACGCGTTCAAGCTGCTAGGCAAAGTGCAGCCAAGCTGACGGAAAACGAGCTCCCATGAAATCTTTTTCTTGAGCTGCTCTCGATTCACTAGTGTCACCTCTCCTTGTGACACAGCAATCCCCCCTTCTCTGACGACTCCTTTGACTGAGAAAGAGTGATAGAGAAGAACAAAGGTTGGACTTTCAAACCATTTCAGGCTGTTCCTGCCTGTTTTTGTCCTATTTTGTTTTGCTAAGCCTTTTCAATGTAAAATCACTTGGCTCGCCTTTTATATTTTTTTGTTCCTCTGCCAGCAGTGTAAAAACAGAGAAGTCAAATGAAGTAACTGAAAAATTAAACAGCGTCTGTAAATTCAATGTCAGATTTGCCCAAAAAGTACAAAACAGAAGTATTACTCTTCATAATTTAAAAAACTTTTTTATTAAACCGCCCATAAAATGTTTGTAGTTTTAAGTAAGCAAACAAACGAGCCCTGTGCTGTTATTTCCCTTTTAACTAATGGTGGTCCAGTCGTTAGTGCTGATGCGTCACAAATGTAATGAATTATTATTATTATTATTATAACCCAAAGACTCAATGCTGGCTCTGTGGACCTCATTTCAGTGTTCAGTGCCATCATCCCTCAGAACTTCATAGAGAAGGTGAGTCTGCTAAAACCCATGTCACATTAGGTGACGTTTTCAGCCTTAGCCTTCATTTACATAATCTTAGCCAGTTGGAAGAAGTCGGCGTTGCCCACCGTGAAGACGATCGCCTGATGTGACATATCCAACGGCTGACACCATCTAGTCTGTGACGTCCCGGGATACAATGCATTTTTATCTGTTATATCTGCATTTTTATCACTCTTTAATTTAATATTGTTTTTTATCAGTATGCTGCTGCTGGAGTATGTGAATTTCCTCTTGGGATTATTAAAGTATCTATCTATCTATCTATCTATCTATCTATCTATCTATCTATCTATCTATCTATCTATCTATCTATCTATCTATCTATTGTCAAAGGTGGCTGGGGGGGGCAACCTCCTGGACACCACAGAGGAAGGCTTGCGCCTCCCCCAGACCACGTGGGGGCGACCGCCCTGGTGGCTATGGGGACCACGGGTACAGAGCTTTAAAGCTCAACCCTGTAGGGGCCCGTGGTCACCGCCAGGGGGCGCCCCAATGCCTTTGGAGCCCAGGATCGGGGACACCCGGAGTGCTTGCAGGTGCGCAGATGGCTCTTCCGCCACACTGGGGAGTGCCGGCGGATGATTGTCGGGAGGCACCTGGAGTCACATCCTGAAGAGAAAGAGGTATAGTGTGTTGTTGGCCTGGACTTTTGGGGACTTTGAGGTTTGTGTGCACAATTGTAAATACTAGTATGTATAACAAACGTGTGGTGGTGCTTAATATGATGTCTACCTGTCTGTGTCCGGGCCCCAAGTTCCACATTATCTATCTATCTATCTATCTATCTATCTATCTATCTATCTATCTATCTATCTATCTATCTATCTATCTATCTATCTATCTATCTATCAACACTGTTCAATTCTCTCATTGGGTCGAAGTGGCAGTCTGTGTACGTAGTGCAGCTGACAACCAAATGGACCAATGAGCACTCATCCAGAAGCCCAATGCATACGGTCCGTGTACTTTTTGGTGTTTGAAATTTTCAGAAAATATAATTTAAAAAAGAAAAACAGACACTTATTTGATTTTTAACTTAAAAGGGAAAAATGAAAAACGCAAAACAATTACTTTTTTCCTTTTGTTCTTCCGCAATTCAGAAAAGAAAAATGCAAGAAACGAAAACGAGAAAACACCCTTCATTTCACAGTAAGTAACAACAATAACGTTCATAAAAGAACCGGACTGCTACATCAATTGGTCCGTGTACTTTTTGGTATTTGAAATTTCATTTTAGATGCAAAAACGAAAAAATGAAAATGAAAGGAATTTTCAGATTTTGATTTTTGATTAAAGAATAAAATAAGGGAAAATAAGGTATTTTTTTAATTCAGTGGTAACAAATAGCAGTCATAAACTTAAAATTACACATACTTTTCTGGATTTATTTGTGATTCAAATAATGAAAGTGTTATAGCTCAAAAACAACAAAACAGACGCATTTTCGTTGTCTGGCACCAGAGGTACTTCTTCTTCTGCGCGATTTTTGATGACACGTGCGAACAGTTCTCCTCACAACTCATCGACCGACGGCCTTGAAGTTTCACTGCATGGCATCAGCAGGGGATGGACCATTATGTTGTTTTTCAGAATTAAAAGAACATTTCAATGTTCACTCCGGGACGAGGACATGACTGTAGAAAAACAGTCGCATCTTTCAGGTAAAAATACAAGCTTTGCAAACTTTGCTTCATTGATGTAGCAGTTCTTTTATGAACGTTGTTGTTGTTACTTACTATGAAACAGCTAACATTTGGTGATTTCATTTACTAACACTAAGCCTGGCAAATTTTGTAGTGCTAGCATGTTGAATGTGTGTAAATGTGTGAATGGTTGATCATTGACAAGTGTAGCACATGTTAAGAAAACTTTCTGTAAATCACGTTGCTCTCCTAACGTGTTACACTCATGCGCACTGTTAATACTCGAAACGATTACTCTCTATAGTAGCCGGTAAAAGTCAATGAGCAACCATTCAAAATGCTAGCACTATAAAAATTGCCAGACTTAGTGTTAGTAAATGAAATCGCCAAATGTTAGCTGTTTCACAGTAAGTAATAACAATAACGTTCATAAAAGAACTGCCACATCAATGAAGCAAAGTTTGCAAAGCTTGTATTTTTACCTGAAAGATGCGACTCAGTTTTTCAGCAGTTATGTCCTCGTCCCGGAGTGTCACTCTTTTACTGTTCCAAAAAATAATGTAATGATCCATCCTCTACTGATGCCATGTAGAGTAACTTCAAGGTCGTCGGTCGATGTGTTGTGAGGAGGAGGACTGTTCGTATGTGGCATCAAAAATCGCACAGAAGAAGAAGTACCTCCGGTTTCAGACAATGAAAATGCGTCTGTTTTGTTGTTTTTGAGCTATTACACTTTCATTATCCATCCATTTTCCAACCCGCTGAATCCGAACACAGGGTCACGGGGGTCTGCTGGAGCCAATCCCAGCCAACACAGGGCACAAGGCAGGAACCAATCCCGGGCAGGGTGCCAACCCACTGCAGGACACACACAAACACACCCACACACCAAGCACACACTAGGGCCAATTTAGAATCGCCAATCCACCTAACCTGCATGTCTTTGGACAGTGGGAGGAAACCAGAGCGCCCGGAGGAAACCCATGCAAACACGGGGAGAACATGCAAACTCCACGCAGGGAGGACCCGGGAAGCGAACCCAGGTCCCCAGATCTCCCAACTGCGAGGCAGCAGCGCTACCCACTGCGCCACCGTGCCGCCCACTTTCATTATTTGAATCACAAATAAATCGAGAAAAGTATGTATAATTTTAAGTTTATCACTGTTATTTGCTACCACAGAATTAAAAAATACCTTATTTTCCATCATTTCATTCTTTGATCAAAAATCAAAATCTGAAAATTCCTTTCATTTTTGTTTTTTCATTTTTGCTTCTAAAATGAAACTTCAAATACCAAAAAGTACACAGACCGCATACAATGTAGCAACGAGGAACAAGGAACACAAATGTTTTGAACCTCCTAAATTAGAAAAGAAGGTTATCCATCTGACGCCTCATATCTTACATACCATAATGGAATGGAAAAAAGAATTTAAGGGCAGAGACTGCTGCTGAACTCTCTGCAGCTGTTAATACTTTATAAAGTGCCACTCCATCAGGCAACAAGTTATTAGAAGTTAGAAAATGTGGCAACCGTGACTGCACATTAAGATTGGCGTTCAGTTGGTAAATGTGACATGGGCTGTGATTTTCAGTTGTCTAATCTGACCTGAGACAGCGATGAGATCAGCAACTGTGGTTGGCAAAATGCATAATGTGACATCGACTTAAGCTCCAAAACTGAATGCTGGACGTCCTGACAGAGACACACCAGAAAGGTCTCTTCAGGAAACACCATCACGCTGAGCACTGGTGCGTCCCAGGGTTGCATACTCAGCCCACTTCTGTTCACTCTTCTAACCATGACTGTACAGTTATGTGTAGCTCTAACTTGCCATTGAGTTTACTGATGACAGCACAGTGGTGGATCTTATCAGTAACACTGATGAGTCAGCTTACAGAATGGAGACAGAATGGAGATGATTGGGCTGGTACAAGTTGCACAAGTGTCTCTTAACATAAACAAGACGAAAACTATGATTTTTGATTTCATAAAGGTCCATGCTGTCTACACCCCATTGCACATCGAGGGCTCTGCAGTGGAACTGGTCAAAACACCAAATTCCTTGGTGTGCACCTGACAGTTGACCTTACTTGGTCAATTAACACCACCTCCATAGCCAAGAAGGTGCACCAGTGTCTCCACTTCCTTTGGAGAAAGAGGAAGAACAAGACTACCCCATCCCTTCCCTGTTCTCACCACATTCTACAGGGGCACCATTGAGAGCGATCTAAGCAGCTACATCACGTTCTGGTTTTGGAACTGCAGTGTCTCTGAACAGATAGTGCAAACAGCAGAAAAGATCATTGGGACCCCACTGCCATCCATTCAAGACGTCTTTATGAAACATTATATGTGCAAACTCTGCAGCACTGTGAAGGACTGCTCCCAGCACTCCCATGGTTTCTTTGTCCCACTTCCATCTGGCAGAAGGTACAGTAGTATCCAAACCAATCTGTCTGGTTCTGCAATAGCTCCTACACCCTGGCCTTAAGGACCCTGAACTCTGTGCTGCCCCCCTGCCCTCAGACCTGCTTCAAATCTCTCTATATATCAAATCCAACGCCTGTCTGTCTGTCTGTATGTCTGTCCACTTTTCACAAGAGAATCACTTAATGGATTTAGATCTGGGTTTTTTTTCTATAATTTGCTTGAACATTCCGGTTGATTTCACGACTTCTCTAATTGCACTAAGTATCATAGTTCGCTTGCGGTACTGATTTATTTGCACGAATCTGAGAGACACACAGCAGCCCGAGTGGAGGGGGGCGGGACCCTCCTCACTCACGCGCCAGCCTCGGCGTGTACCTTATATCCACTTAGCTAGTGAACGAGAGAACTACTTAACGGATTTAGATCGGGTTTTTTCTAGAATTTGCTTGAACATTCTGGTTGATTTTGTGACTTCTCTCATCGCACTAAGAATCATAGTTTGCTTGCAGGAGCGATATATTCACGCTAATCCGAGAGAGTGGCTACGGGCCGAGGGGAGGGGGAAGCATCACGTCAGGAATAGGGAGGCAGGCAGGGCCCTCCTCACTGTCCTGTTTCACTTCTACGCGGGAGAAGCCGTGGAGAGCGGCTAGTAGCTTATATATATGCAGTACATTTATTATTGGCTGTTGTTAGGATGTACATAGTTATTACTGTCTGTTTCACTTTTTTACCTATTATTTATTTATCTGTTATCTATTGTAGTATAGTATAGTATAGTATAGTATAGTATAGTATAGTATAGTATAGTATAGTATAGTATAGTATGGCCTTACTATACTATACTATACTATACTATACTATACTATACTATACTATACTATACTATACTATACTATACTAATGAGAATGTTTATGGATGTGGTGAGGGAGGGCAGTCACTCTGGCAGGAAATGATGTAAAAGACAGGGATAGATGGAGACGGATGATTTGCTGTGGCAACCCCTAAATGTGAACAGCTGAAAGAAGTATAGTATAGTATAGTATAGTATAGTATAGTATAGTATAGTATAGTATAGTATAGTATAGTATAGTATAGTTCTTCACCTGTATTACACTCGGCTTTTGTTTACATGTATGTGGCACCACAGTCCTGGGTAACGTTATTTAATGTCACCGTATGCTGCAATGCAGTGTATGGATGGTATGACAATAAATTCAATTGACTTGACTTGACTGGACTTGAGTTGAAATATTAGTCAGGTCACTATCTTTGTGGGGTCCACATGATCTCCCTGTCTATGTAATAATCCTGTATCTCTGCAATATCCCAACAGTATGGCAATTCTACATGGTCCTCTTACAAGTGAGTGCGCCCTGTGGTGGATAGATAGATCACCAGGTGACTAATGTCCAGTGTACACCATGATCACCCACTCATCTATCCATCCATTCATTTACAGAATCCTTGATCCCTAGATAAGACGCTATATGATAGATAGATTCAGTCCCAACTTTACAAGATATGCTCTGGCCCCTGCACTGCCACGCTATAGTAAGCAGGTCTCATGATTTGTGGGTAGGTGACATGACTGCCATACTTTACAAATTAAAAAAAACAGACTGAAGTGATCAGTGTTAATGATATGTTTATAGTGGACAGATTTCCTAAACAGAGCTTTGAAAATGTTGGAGTCTCTCTTTCATTTATGTGAGAGCTGCTGAAAGCCTTTTATTCAAAGTTTATTTAGTGGTGTTGCTTTAAAATGAAGAATTTAAATGTCTTGAGGAAAGTGTCAGAAAGATCCTTTCAGTCTAAAATGCACCTAATGGAGCCGGACAAGAACTGACAAGAACAGACATCTTCTGCTGCAGCACTTCGAGTTTGGTCGGCGTACGAGCAGAGACGCCAATTCACTAGCAGTGGCTTTGGTGCATAGCGAGGTGCCATGCCAATTTATTGTAGACTTTTCTTTAATCCTTTATTTTTGCACAGGGAATTGCCGGCAATTATTATGCCCCTCAGGTCAATGATAGACTGTGGTCTTGTACAAGTTTTTGGCCCAGAGACAGTTTCTAACAAGCTGTCAACAATTGTCAGGCCTGCCATTGACAACTGGAAAGAAAGAAAGAAAGAAAGAAAAAAAGAAAGAAAGAAAGAAAGAAAGAAAGAAAGAAAGAAAGAAAGAAAAAAAGAAAGAAAGAAAGAAAGAAAGACTTTACATGTTTCACATTAAACAAATCTTCTTAGTATCCTTTCCTCCACCCATATATTTTCTAACTTGGACCACCCAATTCAGCATCATGGAAGGCCAGAGCCTCCCCGGGCATCATTTGGTGCAAGGCAGCAACAAACCCTGGACATGGGGCACCAGACCATCACAAGGCACTTTCATACAAACACCCATACCAGTT